>NC_090200.1:17912500-18115000 GCF_033026475.1 Channa argus
TTCCAAAAATGTTGAACTATTCCTTTAAAGCACAAACCAAACTCTGTTATACATTTATGTAAAAATAAAAATTATAGGACATCCTCACCAATATGACACACTGTTATCAGATAAAAACCTGTTGTCTCTTCCTGTCTTCTCTGTTGGTAACACTTTTAATCTAATGTATTAAGCTACATATGAAAAAACAAGGCAGTTTTTTTGGGTGAAGACTGTACTTTGGATTGGATTCCCATTGCTTTGACTCTGTGGTCAGCTGCACTTTGCAGTATTGTGCCGTTTGATCAAAATCATTAGCATCATCATCCTCTTCTTTACTTTCCTTAACTACTTCAGTTTTGAAGAAGCTTCATATCCATACTGTTTGATCTCCCCATAGGAGCTTTGGAGATTAGCTAAATGACTTTGCAGTTAGCTTTTAAATCACACAATGCCTCCCAAGATAGTGTCCTCTCGGCTAATGCCCAGTCATTGTGCTTGAGCAGAGATGGCTTAGCTACTTAAGGCTGCAAGACAGAAGTCAGCCTTGGCACCGCTGTGCCCCATTTGGGGAATGTTAGTTGCCATCCCTTTGGTGTTTATTAAAAATATATATTTTTTTAAATACTGGAACATGACAGTTGTTGCAATAATCCCATCACTATCTCTAAACTAATTCCTTTAATGGTTGATCGTTTATAAATACTGGGCAGGATCCTGGGCCTCAGTTATTGCTTTGAATCAGCACAGCTTGGTCGAAAAATCACTTTCACATTTTAGTTCAGAATTAATTAGTCCTAATCTTGGGGTGTTTCCAATGGAGATTTAATAGTAAAGACCAATGCATCTTTGTCAGGAACAATCTGTGTTAATTATATTAAAACTGATTAGATTTCCACTTGTCTCCTTTATGGCCATGAAGCAGGCATCAGTTTTGGTCATCATCATGGTCATTACTCAATGTTTCCACTAGAGGGAACTATGTATTGTCAATATCAGCTCTGCTTTCCAGTCCCTCTCTGACTTCCAGGCAGTTTTAGAAGTATTAAAGTCCCGTCTACTTATGTTTTGTATACCATTTCTTTACTTCCATGTTGGATTTTCACTGTGCAGAATGAGCATTGAGCAAAACTCCACGACATTTTAAGTTGCCTTTCTTGACCATGATTGCCTCAATATTTAAAGATGAGGTTATAACAATTTGTAAGTTGCTTATTAACAAGAGGATAAATTATTATTAGAGCATTTTTATTTCTCTTTTAAAATGTCTAGAGGGGACCTCTTAAGATTCTCCTGCACATTTATAAATCTACTAATATACAACGTGGGTATAGTGCAAAAACGTGCCCATGTTAGATTCTTCTGATCTACAAACTTCTCTTCTCAAAATAAAAATAATAAATAAAAAAATGCCTTAACATGAAGTTGCTGTCCTTAGTAGTGCACCCAAATTGTAAAAGGTGAATATCTCCAAATCTGTAAATAAGGGTCTCATTAACTCCCCAAAACAAACTTGTTGTCAACACGTTATTCAATATTTCAACTTTTTAAACTGTTCAATAATTTTGTAAAGCAAATTTTATGCAGAACCTATACAACTATTACAACTTAGAGAAAAGTCAGAATAATACATTTGTAATTTACATTTGTAAAAAAGCAACCAGACACACTGGCCATTTCAGGCTAAAACCAATTCAGAGGTCATGAAAATAGTTAAACTGATTACTAAAAGGACAAACAATTTCAGATCTACTTCTTTGTGCAAGGGAACAATATTTTTTATTCTAATGAGGCAAATGTTTTCCTGTATGGAAAAAAAAAGTCACACAGAAAAACACGACCTGTTTGTTGCATAAGTTGCCATGGTTTCTCCACAGCAGCTTTTTTTAATAGCAAAATCATGGATTAGTCTACTTATGTCCCCATCGAATGGAAACAAGGGGTTGGGGTCTAAGGTGGGGGATATGTAACTTAAAACCATCACAGATCATAGTCAATAGCAGTGCACAACAGTGTACTGAGCCTGTCTATCAGCTTATGCACTGAACACAGATCTACATGTGGTCCTACAGTTTGCTACAAAGCAACCACTGGCATCCTCTTCAAAGCTTCTCTTAACTTCCTGAATCAACTAGAAATGTTTGAATTTGTAGCAGTGCACCAACAATGTGCACTCATTAATTAGACAGAGCAGTTTTTTTGGTCGCTTAGAAAAATAAAACTTTGAAAGAGGATGACAAGTGGAGGAATAAAGTCCCTTTTGATTTATATTGTGCACACAACCATTCACAATCACACGCACGCACAATCACGCAGGCTTTCGGTCTCAATCAAAACAAATCTCCCGCTCTCAACACACATGATAATCACACTCAGAGCTCTCAAAGAATGTCAAAGTGAACTGGTCTACATAGTGACTTGGTCTCGCTTGGTTTGTACAAGGAGGCAAGAATGATGAGACAGTGAAATAATCTAGAAAGAAAAAGATAATATGGTGTTTGGGGGGTTGGAAGAGCTAAATGGTAAAATCTACATAAACCTAATATCTAAGTTAATAAAAAGAAAACACTGCAACTAAGGCATGCAAGGCACAACCACCTAAAAACGTAAGACAAAGTGTTCATTTATGGACAAAAAAGTAAAGGCCCCCCATTTTGTATAAAAATTTAAAATAAGGTAAAACAAGCACATATTAAAAACTGAAAAAATCCCCAAACCACTGACAGTTGTACAAATATTTTACACAAAATGTTTTTTCTACACACCGTTTTGAAAACTTTTAGAGATGAGCATAAGTTAATAAGAGGTTAAAAGTGACATTCTTAGCAGGGCCCATGAAGTTCCCTCCCGTCAGACTCAATAAAGTCACTTGCTAGGCTGACCACCAGGATGCCTAAGCAGGGTAAAAAAAAAGAAAAAATTGATTAGAAGACAAAATGGGACCACAAGAACTGACTGTTGATACAGCTCAACCTGCAGACAGCTGAACATACCTTTAGAAGAGGCCACAGTCCTTCAGGTTGTTCTTAATAATGACATCAGTGACTGCATCAAACACAAACTGCACATTCTTGGTGTCTGTGGCACAGGTGAAATGGGTGTAGATCTCCTTGGTGTCCTTTCTTTTATTGAGGTCTTCAAACTGGCACTGAACATAGGCTGCTGCCTCCTCATAGGTGTTGGATCCTAATTTAAAGGATCAAGAAGTAGAAATAACAGATGAGTTCCATCAGATCCAACATTACACTTATACGATGTCTGCACTATATACATTTACAAATTGACTTTATTGTCATGGTTGTTACCATACATGTGCAGTTTGACAACCACCAAATTGGTTGACACAGCATATAATTTAACATGATGGAAGAATTTTTTTTTAGTGTTTTAAACGCTACAAAATAATTTGGCTGCTGTATTGTCATTTTGCTTCCACATAACATTTAAAATTAGTTAACTAGGAGCTAGCATGGACGAATGCATCTTTTATCACTGCTGCTGTGTGCATATTTTAATGGTAATTAATTGTGTGAGCAAGCCTAAATGTAATACATCTTAATGCAGATAAATTATATAGACTACATGTTGCTGTCAACATATGCATTATCATAGATGCCTGGTCAGACCACTGGATATTTAAGACATCTCAGAAACCTAAGCAAATGTATTTATGAGTCAAATTACATGGATGGCCTTTTCTAGAACTTGATACCACTTTATCCACAGAGAGTACAAGCCCTTGCTGATATGAAGTAATAATGCAAGTACTAAACTGTTGCGCTTCAAGTATGAGTTGGTGGACAGTGAAATCCCGTCAATTAGCTTCACAGTGAAGCTGACGAGACACTGGCAGATACTGCTGATCGAACCAAATACTGGTACAGGGACATCTCTGTCTCTGTATTTTGTTTACCTGCATATTCTGGGTAGCAGATTGTGAGAGGACTCTTTTTGATCTTCTCCTCAAACAGGTCTTTCTTGTTCAGAAAGAGAATGATGGAGGTGTCTGTGAACCACTTGTTGTTGCAGATGGAGTCAAATAGCTTCATGCTCTCATGCATTCGGTTCTAAACAAGAGGAGAATTCACATGATGGTAACCAAACAAAACAACTGAATAAAAGGCAGATGATCAACCAAGTTGTGCTTACCATCTCCTCATCCTCAGCCAACACCAGGTCATAGTCACTCAGAGCCACACAGAAGATGATAGCAGTGACGCCCTCGAAACAATGGATCCACTTCTTCCTCTCTGACCTCTGTCCACCTACATCAAACATTCTGCAGAGAGAATACAGACAGCATACACTGTAAACTACCCACCACACAACTTCACTCAGCATCTTAACTCTGACACTTTCTCGGAATAGTAATTTCTAAATAGATACAACAAGACCATCAACAGTCATTAATTAATTTCTCTATAGTAATGTGAATACAACTACTGAGCAGAGGTGGCAGAAATAGACAAAGTCAATATTCAAGTAAAAGTTCTCTACTACAAGTACAACTTCAAATTCTCTTCTCAAGTAGCATTACAAAGTATCTGCTCCAAACTCTATGTCAAGTACACAATTGCAAGTAATACAATAAGAAACAGATTTCTCTGGTCATCAATTAAACAGAGTAACTGATAGAAAAAGAAATAATAAATCTTGAATAAATTGGCCTATAAACTCTGTAGAGTCATTACGTTGACTGTCATTCTTGATAGGGAAGACTGTTATTTTGAACAAGATGTTGGTAAAAACTGAAGAAGCCTTTTAAGTAAGAGGTGAAACATCATCTAGACTGCCCATGTAGTCAATTTACAAAACCTTTTTTTTTTGGATGCACGGCTCTAACGTGCTGTAAACAAAACAGTTTCCCCAGTCAAAGTTTTCTATCATGTTGTGCGTGTCATATCATGTCTTACTGACTATGCACCACCTGATTTTTTTTTTTTTTTAAATAATCAGCCATCAGAGAAAATGACACCAGACCTACATTTTTTCATAGAAAAGTGGGGACAATGTGGAGGCCTGGAAACAAACAAGTACATAGCAACACTTGTCATTATAGAAATAATGAAGTGTTAAATGACTAAACAAGCTGTGGTAGTTGTTCTCACTTGAAATGCAGGTCCTTGAAAGTGAAGTGTGTTTCCACAATACCAGTAGTTTTGACTCTGGTCCTCAACACATCCTGTTGGGTGGGTACGTACGCAGCGTGGGATATCCTGTCCAAGTCATTTAGGTAGCTATGGAGAAAGAAAGAAAAAAATAAACACACAGATGTTTAATAGAGTTTATAATGGGACTTCTTTGTCAAGTACAGTCACACATTAGTTCCTGTAATTGTGTCAATGCATCTCACTCACTAAGCTGCAGAGTCATTGAGCTGGTACTCTCGGGAGCGGCTGAAGCAGGCTTGAACTCCTCCGTCCTTCCACAGCCGCTGGATGACCCCAGCCAGCTCACTTGTCATAAAGCCCTCCTCTGCTGAACCCGCCAGTACAAACAGCTGCCGCGCATCATCCTAATGAGATGAAATATCCTCAATGAAACAAGCCACGGCTTTTGGTAACTTGATGGAGATTACGACTATATTCCAGTTTTTAATTCATATTTAATAAACCTCTCAAGATAAAGACTGTTTACAAGAAACAAAAATGAAGGTCTATTGTTCTGTAATCAACAATGACAAATTGGTATGTCTGTTTAGGTCTTTGTAAGCATGAAACTTTGTATACCATTAGATTAGCGTCTTTGGTTACATGCAAGAGTGGGAGCTTTTGAGTGTAAATTTGGTTGTCGCTCAGGCAATAACAAATCCTCTTTTTAGGCCAGTAAAAAAGAAAAAAAAAAAGAAAAAGAAAATCTTGAGATTTGCAACATGAAACAGAAGACTACAATAAGGAAGAAAAATAATATTCTGCACACAGCATATATTTACAGGATATGGTAGTAATATACAAATGCACAACACCAAAGCAATTTTCACAACGTAATCAAAAGCAAAGAAAACAAATGTCCGGATAATTCCTGTAAAATTCATTTTTGCTGACAGCCCGTCATTACAACATAAAAGAAGTTTCTTTGAAATCTTTGCAAATTTATTAAAAATTGAAGATGAAAATGCTTAATACTTTGTTGAAACACCTTTAGCACCAATTACAGCCTAAAGTCTTTTTGCATATGATGCTACAAGCTTGGCACACCTATGTTTGGGCAGTTTCTTCCCTTCATCTTTGATGAAGATTAATGAAATGACAATAGAGCATACATGAAAGCTTTGTTTTCCTTCACTCACCGCTCTGGCTGGATCAGCAAAGTCAATCTTGAGGCGTCCCATTGCTCTAATGATGGCAATTATGGACTGGATGGTGTTGCTGTAGACCACTGCCTTGTACTGCTTACACTCCTCCTCTGAGTAGCCCGCTTCATGGATGATCCTGGTGCAATAAGTGGGCATTAGCAGTCGTCACCCAGTAGCATAAATATGTTTCTAAAATAGATTATTACTGGTGGGTAGTTACTGCCACTTTATGTTTGAAAACAAACCATATGGTTTTATGTTTAAGGGACATACAAAATTAACTCTTAGATTGAGAAATGTTTTTCAGCCACAAGTTTAATTTAATTAAACACGTGTAAATAAAAGTTAAAGATTTTAATTTGAACCATTTATAAAATAAATTTTATATAGCTTTAATTATGTGTTACTTGTTGACCATATCATTCTTATTTAAAATCCTTGACATAAAGTTTCTATTTAAATACAGTAAATAATGTAAGACTAAAATGTAATATTTCATTTTATGTTTTATTTGACTGTCTATTATTTGCATGTAACATTTATGTTTTACAGTAAAACATCCTCTAAGGATCAAAACTCTACTTTCTGTAACATGTATACTACTTTTTTGCTAGAAATTCAACAGTGCATTATGGTAAACTGACTGGTAACTGAAAATTACAGTTATGAAACACAAAATCTGCCAGTGATGGAACAAGATGACGTTGATAAATATATGTCCCAGATCTAAATTACTCCTTACTCTACTGAGTGTCCATTATGTCCGAATAGCGAATGAGTGAACAAAGGAATTTTTTCCAATAAAGTGAATAAGAGTGGCAAGGTGTCTAACCTGATCAGTAATAATTACAGCTGTGTCAGATGTTCGGTTGCATATATAGAAACATCTGAGGAACGGAAACACTGTGCTGCATAGTCGCTTATCCTCTCAACAAACAGTACTTGCATCCATGCTAGATGTGTTGTTAGATCTGATGCTGTACAACCATACTTACTTCATCTGTTTAACAATTGTACTTTTCCCAGATTCTCCAGCACCTGAAACAGAGAACACATGACAAAAATTAACATCTAGTCAATACAAATTTAAGTATAAATCTCAGCTACAGAAATACTAATTAGTTTAATTTGTTTTACTGCTTCGCTTCCTAATAAATTACAGATTAAATGCACTCGAGAAGAATCATTTTCTTCTCGGGTGCATTTAAAAACCAGTCACTTTATGACACAGATTTGTTTTCAACTGCAGCCTGTTGCAGTTGCTCTACTTTTCTTTTAATTTATTCTTCCTTTTTCAGTGTAGTATTTTAGTATAGTAAGGTATTTAGTTTTCAGTGAAAAGCTTACACCCTCTCTGATCATGTAGTTGGAGGAGTTTTTAATCTTAGTTTTTTATCATTGCAAAACTTTTTCTGCTTCAAGGTATGACCAGCGCACAACCAGGTGTGACCAGCGCACAGGAAAAACGCGAGAGGTCTCAAAACTGATAAAAAGCAGAGGGGTGGAGAAGAAAACAGGTGAATGAGAGAGTGAAGATTCAAGGCGCATGCCCCATCTCTGATTATGGGCAACTTGAGGTCTCTGGAGAATAAGGTGGATAAGTTGACTGCACTGATGAGGGAGAAAAATATCTCTCAAGATTGTAGACTAATGTGTTTCAGGGACACATGGCTGCAGGACAGTACGCCCGACACATGTATAAGTATTGATGGCTTCAGTACAGTGCAGGCGGATCGGAGGACAGGGGAAAGCAGAAAGAGTAAAGGAGGAGGCCTGGTCATCTACATCAACAGGTGGTCATTCTGGTCATGTTACTGTGAAAGAGAGAGACTGTTGCCCGGACATCAAACTGTTGGCAGTGGGCCTCCATCCATACTATGTGCCCAGAAAGTTCTCACATGCCATACTGATCGCAGTCTATATTCCCCCCTCCGCTTCCAGAGATGATGCAAGTGACTTCATACACTCTGTCACAGCCAGACTGCAGACTCAACATCCCAACGCCCTCTTTATTCTCCGGTGACTTTGATCATGCAACCGTCTCCAAGACCCTCCCCACCTTCACACAGTATGTCGATTGTCACCCCAGGGGGGAGAAGACACTTGACCTGATGTACTCAAATGTAAAAGAGGTCTAGACCCAACCTGATCCACCTCCTACCTGTGTACAAGCCCCTGGTTCAAAGGCAGCCCCCACCACCAAAACATTAAAAAGAGGGGGACACAAATACCCTGAAGGGATGTTTTGAGGCCACAGATTGGAAAACACTCAGACACATGGTGAGGACATTGATTAACTGACAGCGTGCATTACAGATTACATCACCTTATGTGTTGACATCTGTATACCAACAAAAACTGTCCCCTGCTTCCCAAACAACAAGCCATGGGTCACCAAACACATTAAAATAATCCTGAATGAGAAGAAAGCAGTATTCAGGTCAGGTGACAGGGAAGCGGTGAGGGAGGTCCAGAGACAGCTGCTGGTAAAGATCAAAGAGGGGAAGGAGGCTTGCAGGAGGAAGCTTACCAAAGCACCAGAGCAGTCTGGAGTGACATGAAAAGCATCACTGGATATAAGACCAGCGGCCAGAGGATAGAGGGGAGTGTGTATATAGCTAATGATTTTAACACCTTTTTCAATTGATTAGATGTGTCTCATATCCACCTCCCAAGGATCTTCACCACATGTGCCCACATCTCGCTCGTGCATGACTCGAACGCCACTCCTGTCTCTACAGCAACGAGCATCTCAGCTGAGCAGGTGAGGAGAGAGCTATGCAGGCTTCGCCCCACAAAGGCTTTAGATACTGATAGAACCAGCCCCAGGGTCCTGAAAGCCTGTGCCCCACAGTTCTGTGGCCTCCTTCAGCACATCTTCAACCCGAGCCTGCAGCTGGAGAGGGTGCGTGTGTGACCGAAAATATCATGCCTGGCATCAGTACCGAAAGTGTCCCACCCCAGTGTCCACAGGGATCACAGACCTGTGGCTCTAACCTCCAACGCCTTGAAAGTGTTGAAGCACCTCCAGTTTGCTCATCAGCCTCAGCTGGGGGTGGAGGACAGTCACCTGTTACAACACATCTACACCCACCTGGACAAGGCTGGGGGGGGGGGTCTGTAAGATTTATGCTCTTTGACTTCTCCAGTGCTTTTAACACAATCCAGCCTGTCCTTCTGGGGGAGAAATTATAGAGCTTGTTTGCTGACACCCCCATAATTGCCTGGATCTTGGACTACCCCAATAACCCCAGTATCTGTTTGCAAAACTGTTTGACACTGGGACCTGCAGGACAGGTGCTCCCGAATGGACAGAGTATCAATCAGTGGTGGACAGTTTTGTTAACTGGTGTGAGCACAATCATCTTAAGCTCAACATTAGTAAAACAAAGGAACTGGTTATGGACAGGTGATCCTTTCTCCCAGTAGCCATTAAACTGTACAACCCATCGCCCTTTTGTAAAAAGGAGAGCACTTAATCAAAATGGACAAATAGTATTGTTTTTATTTGATAGATTATTTTTATTTCATTTATGCTTACTGCTCTAGATAGGTTTTTTCTTACTTATTGGTCAGTAGATTGTACTTGTTTATTTTTTTGGTTTGCTGGAAATTTTGTTTCCTTTCTTTTCTACTTTTCACATGGACAGCAGCTGTAACAAGGCAACACAATTTACCTATGGGATCAATAAAGTTGTTGGAATCTTGAATCAAATAGGTTGCAGTGACTTTACATCTGTCTGAAGCTGCAAACTAAGTGTGGAAATATTCCTCTCTCAAAACTTAAACTACAGCACATACTTGTAAGTAAGAAAAACAATAAAAATCAATAGTTTGTGTCACTGGGCAGCCCTTACAAGTCAAATCACAACAGTCACACTAAGCTGCAACTTCATTTTTGATGGCAACTTAGATCCACACCCAAAACAAAAAACAAATGAAATGTCCCGTTTAGCCAGGTCCCAGTGCAATTGGATTAATCAACAAGATCCTCTCGTTAATGAGATTATACACAGCTTAAACGCTTTGGGTTAGACAATCATGCTGAGTCTTATAGGTGGTGCAGTATGATCCCAGTTCTTCCTTCAAGGTAAAATTTAAGACAATCACTGTAAATTTGACATCCAGAACTCTTTGGTACATAGCATCTCCTTTCTAGGAGGTCCCTCTGAGATCCTGGCATGTTTTCAGCTGAGCACACAACATTTTAATAACCTTACCTCTGAAGGGACTCACAGTTCCCCAGTGAGGAGAACTGTTACCCAATTCATTCTCCCACATGACAAACAGCCAGTGCTAACACTGCAAAAATCAAAACAAGCTTAAAATTAATTTCCAAACACACAGTCATGTCTCATTGAACTGCTAAAAGTGAAGGGCTTAATAGGTGGCAATTAGGGTAAAAAGGTGGAAAAAACAAGGTGGCGCAAGTTTCTCACTAAGGCAAGATGTTTAACAGGGTCACACTGACTGGATCGGCATCTTTTCTGTGCTGCTTTTTCTGCTACTGTACCCTTCAAATGCCTCTACACTAAAACAAAGATCAGTCATTATGATTTGCATGTGTGCAGCACACAAAAAGTACAAATCAGAGGCAGTTCTCCCACTCAAAACACTTGTCTCAAGAGCATGTCATTTGCAGATTACAGCATTAATGCAAACACCCCCAGTGAGATGCCTAGCAGATTGCAATAATCACGCATGGTAAAGATGCCCTACTCTCTCTGCATCAGAAACACTTATATACATTTGTTAAAAGACATTTTCAGTGTCGCAGACTGCCAAATGTTGACGTCAAACATACATGCTAATTGCTTGACCAGATTCTGAATCCGCAAACCAATCCAACACACCTCAAGCAGGTGCTTGTGTAAATCATGACAGGAGAAAAAATAAAAACTACCATTAAGATTCAAATGAGGTTCATCTCAAATGACACACACATATGTAAGAGCAGACTGCTGTGGGCAGCCAGTGTCCGTGACTGTAGTAAAGTCAAATGTCTGAAAACATGTCACAGACACAATGATCTGCCATAGCAGAGATTAACAAAAAAATATATATTTTGTATTTTTTTTAAACAGTCTGCATACTGCAAGACCCAGGTAAATATCCAGTTAATATTCACTAGCTCTTACCGTTGTGTGTGTATAGTTGCCACAGGTGCTTACTGTAGTTGGCCAGACTGAAAAGGTTGCCATGCAACCTCTCACCTGTCTTTTCCTGACTAAGCCAGGGAGCAGTGGTCACCAGGTTTAGTAATAGGAAGAACTGTCAGAAGGTGTGGCAGCTTTTCTTGAAGCTTGATGCAAACAACATATCTGAAAGATGTCATACTGATAAAGATGTGGAAGATTATAATTGAAAAAAGCAAGGATCAGCTTAAGTTCAATGATATCATTTCTGAACACATTTGCCTATTCTAGCTGCCTGAAATGAGATGTAAGCCTCTGCCTGCTTGGTCACCACATTCAAATGACCATACTAATGTTTTTTCTTTCAGACATCCATTTAGTTAACCCTTTTTTACTAAACTGAGGTTGAACCTTCTATCATACAAAAGAAATCACTACATTGAAAACAAAATGACAGTTTGTAACTTAGAGCCCTAAAATTAAAATATGATATAAGTATTTGGGAAATGCAGCGATTTCAGATTATACTATTTGAGCAACATAACTGCCATTGTAACGCCATATCTAATACATTAACTGATTAAGTAGCATGTGAACATTTATTTAAAATCTGTTTAAATACATTATTTAGATTAATACAGTTTATCAATAGCCTAGTCTGGAAGATTGATTAGCTGTATTTAAAGCCAATTGGCCTAAAACACGTAATAAATGGCTGAGGAAAGACAAACGATCAGGTGATGGAATTTACCAATTAAGATAATTTATCACACTAAGAACACAGACATTTATCAGGGTCCGACCTGTTGAAAGATATCAGCTTAGAGAATCTTTCGGCTAATTTAGCTAACTAACGCTAATCCACGCTAGCGTGTCGTTGCTAACCTACCGTTAGCTAAATAGCTAGCTGCTAAATTAGCTCATTGACTTACAGTTGTCCCCACTGGGACAAAACTATGCACATGGCAAACGGATTATTGGGTTACTGACTAGGTTTATTTAACTTGCTGAGGCCGAAATTTAAAAAAAAATCCAGAAGGTCCAACTTTTTGTTAGGCAACGTTACTGAACTTCCTCTGCGCCAATTATATAAATGTCTCCAAAATGTTTCAAGCTGCCATTTGTTTAGTCAATCGTTACTTTTAAAAATTTGCTACAATATACAAGTAAATATGTTCCATCAACTTATGTTATCGGTAGGTGGTAGACATGAAAATCCCTGTTCAGCAAATAGACCGAGACCCCGTCTCTCTATGTTTCTCTCACCGAGCAGCAGCAGCTTGACCTCCCGGGCAGCCTTTTCTCCGTCGTCCCGCAGATTCCTGTCGATCATCTTGCTCCGCTCCTGCGCAGCTTTGTCGTCCGTGCTCAAAGTACATCCCATCTTGCTTTGATCTTACCTCTGTATAAATTAAAAAATAGACGGACTAAAACCCAACTTTTAACAAGGAGTGCAACAACATGCAGCGGCTACCGAGTTAGCATCCAGTAGTGAGGAGGAGGAGGAGGAGGAGGAGACACTCTGTCTCCAACACTTGAGATTGACACACGCCCTTATCTGGCACTCTAACTCCTAATTTTAGTCCTCAAAATTTAATTAAACACAACAAGACGTTTTTCACGACAGTTTTCTACACTATTTTGGTTTCAACTACCCGAAGGGGGTCGAACAGAATCAATGATCATTGACAGAAAAACGTAGCGTACTGTCGACAGCAGCATCTGCGACTGACTAAAATGTTCGCTTCCTGTTCTTGACACCATCGTACCGCGCATGCGTGAAAAGCAACAAGCCTCTTTCAAAATGTAGAGTTTACAAACTGCCTACTGTGATTAGTACAGCTAAATTTCATAACAATATAACATGGGGGTCTGTAATAATTTGGGTAAAGTATTGGGTAAATATTTTGTTGATTGGACAAATGTAATGCCCAGTGTTTGGAAGCAAATATCTCTCCACTGCTGCTAATGCAGTTCTGGGAGTCTTCATGTGATTAATCAAAAGCCCCTCTACATAAGTTTTAGGGCATACGTCTGCTACAAAGATATTTTAAAAAATGTTTCATACTACAGCTCTAAAATAGGTCTCTGTTTCTAATGGAAAACACCCTCCACATAACATGATATATTTTTTTTAGTTCATATGATGTCTCCTGGAAGAGAAAGTTGAGTGAGACTGCATATCTGTAATATAAGCAACAGTCATATCAGGTAGAAAATCTATTTATTTTAGAAGGTCAAGGGGCTTTTAATACTATTCATACGCATCTAATCACTTTGTAAATTCCTTATGATTATGTAAATTAATTTATTAGACATTTGTATGGCAAGTAAATGATTATCATTATGACTTTACAGTTTGGAGTGATGGAAGGTAACTCAGTACCTTTACTCAAGTGCTGCACTACAAGCTGCAATATACAACTTAGCAGAATCCAGCTGGCATTAAAATCAATCCCCAATTAGCCCCCAGCCCTATACTACAAACCTACCAAAGAGAAATATGTAAGCTTCTCTGGTTAGTTAGAAGGTTGGGACACAGTCAAAAACCTTTAGTATACAGAACATAATCAACTAAGAAATTATGATGTATTACTATGGATTAACCATGCAGCAGTACAAAAAGTGGTTAAAGCCAGAAAAACTTTACCATCTGGGACTTCAGTACTCTTCAAACATCCAATGTCATTTATGAGGAACACGTGGAACAAATCTGGACTAGATCTGCACTATATTTAAACTAGTTTTACAACAACATTAAGCTCAATTTTGTTTAAATCTTTTATTCTTTCTTCTTTATTTGAAATTTCTACATGCAAGTCAGTATTCACATTACAAATCAAATCAATTTTCACAGTTTACAATTAAATCTCTAATCCGCTGGTTTTTAAAGTGAGGTCTTTGGGGACTGCATGGGCCCTAAGCATGCCTCAGAAAATTGGTACTGAGATGAGGGGGGAAAAAAAATTCTTAAAAAATAAAAATAACATATTGTTTTATGCATATTATAATAAAATATAACTTAGAATAACATATTTCAAAATGTTAATTGCCATGCCCATGTATATTTGTGAGTCGAAAAAAAATCCTCTCAGTGTCTTAGTGTTGCCATTTTGACCGATAAAAAGAGAAATTTATTTATGGAAAACTGGTACAGAATTATTAAGTTATCGAGTATGTACTTTGAGCTACAGCATTAGTAAAGAACTGTTTTAGACACGTACTTGCTCTTTTGAATTTGGAGTTTGTGTAGTACTTCTGGTATACATCTCTGCTTTGTAGCTTTATTGTGAAACATTTTGGGCCTGACTTTCAAGCAACAATTCAGGCAAATAAGCTACAAATACACCGTGACACATTTGGTTTGTGTAAGTATGCAGCACATGAGTGGGAGAGAGAGAGAGCAGTATAACTCATACATCATCCATGCTGTCTCTACTCATTTGCATTGCAAGCCTTTTTTATGAGTGGTGAATGCTCAGTAACATGTTTGCATAAGCAGCTGATAGAGACAAACTGCTGGGGAAATTAAGACAGTGAGGCACACAGTGCTGAGGTGTTCTGCTACTGTAAAATCTGACAGTAAATTATTAGAAATGTATATTTTGATATATGTGAAAGACTCCTGAATGCTTCAGTTTCTTTTCCTCCAACTTTTTAACAACAGTGATGGATTTCTTTAATATATATGTCCATGAAATACATCAGAGCAAGATGCTACCAGATCTGAGGTTGATATTTAAACTTTTCTCCTCCGAACACGTTTGGTCATTGTGGCCAAACATTTTAATCTTTTTCATAAAACATTTCACCAGAAGGCTTTGACCTTGAGCTGTTTGGATCAGGAGCTTCTTTCTTTGAGATCAGCCTTTTAGGTCAAGTCAATGTAAAACTTGCTTGACTGTAGACAGTGACACTGGTGTTTCAGCAGCAACCACTTCATGACAGACCCATGCCATGATGGTTCCTGGGTTGTTCTTCACCATCAAACCAGACCTTGTACAGCGGCTCCAGCTCCCCACAACATCTATTTATGTACAGCTGTTTGAACTGAAGATCTTGGAATCTGCAGTTGTTTAGAAATGTCTCCAGACATTCCTGACTCATGTGAATATGCAGTTATTTTCTCAGATCTGCATTTCCTTAAACTTTGCCATTGTATTGTGTCAAGTTGGTCAGTCGCACGAGTGCCCTGAAACAAACCTTTTTATGTTGGCACAGAAAAGCCGCCAGCCCTAGTCAGTCATGATCACAAACAAGAAGTCTTGAGCTTGGCAGAAAATATGACATTTCTGAACTTTCAGCCCCTGGAATTAATAATCTGAGTAGGTGCACTTTATTTAAATTGCTATTCACAACAGTATAATAATCATTTTAAAATATACTTTTAAAATGATATATTTTGAAAATATATTTTTTAGAAAAGATTTAATTTGGGTAATTTAGCCAACATCTGTTCTAAGGGTTAGACACACAGATAGTAATGACCCACTGTCCTATAGTGTTAAGCATCTTTGTCATGGAAATCACAAATGAAAGTTAAACACTGTGGTAAAGCTTTCTCCATAACCACATCCAGGAATTCAAATGACTGGCAGATGATTATGTAATTCACAGTGTGGCCAAATCTGTATTACTGAAATTTGCAGTTTATTTATTGATGTGACTGTACATGAGCTGTTCAGATAAATAAAAAGTGTGATGCCTATTATGTGGGTAATAATATGTTTTGAAAAGACTGCATTTCTACTCCCAAACAAAGATTTGTGATGCACATATGAAAAAAAATGAAAGTAATCAAAATAATTAGAGCATGTGCATAATCAGAATTAGTTTGACCTTAAATAAACCATAATATTCCCAATAGTTTCTTGTATACACAAAATGGAAAAGGTCTGAGATGTGGTCAGAATTCATCTCCTTGCTTTGCATACGATTTCCATTGCAGATGGCCCATCTGCATCATGCAAATTAGGGCCAAAATTTTTTCCAATCCACTCGAACTGAACATAGAAAGATTTCCCTCAGCATGTACAATACAACACATAAGCAATAGAGACCATTGGGTCAACACCAGTTGAGCCTCAAGCAGCTGATAACTTTTATGTAGGAAAGTCAAAAAACTCCCACAAAGAGATATAAAACGGGTGTAGAGTGATGTAACATAACCATAAAGATACAAAAACAGCCACACAATGGCAGCCAATATATTTAAAGCAACAAATAAGTAACAAAGGAAGAGAATCGACACAGAACATCTTCACAAACATATACAAATATTGTGTGTGTTTATGTAAGAGTGTGTTTGTGTTCATGTTTGAAAAAACATGTATATTTAATCTTTAGTGTAGCGTCACTTAAAATATTATGTCGCACTCTCTTTTTTTAATGGTATATTCTCCACAATGAATGGTCCCAGATGCAAAGCTCATTCATCCACAGACAGAAAAGTGAGAAAGAATGCTTCAAGTGGTCTTTTGTGCCCATGACCATAAGACTGTAAAATAAAAAAAAAAACAGTCAAGATACAGACATTAATTCATACATACATACAAACCCAAAGTTGGGGTCAAAAAAGTTGGGCTGATGTTTAAAATGTAAATAAAACCTGAATGCAATAATTTGCAAATCTCATGAACCCATATTTAATTCACAATAGAACATTAACAACATATCAGATGTTGAAATTGAGACATTTTACTATTTCATGGAAAATATTAGCTTATTTTGAATTTGATTGCAGCAGCACATCTCCAAAAAGTTGGAACAGGGTGTAGCATCCCTCTTAGTTTGAAAACTGTCTGTAAATGTCTGGGAAGTCAGGAGACCAGTTGTTGGAGTTTTAGGAGAGGAATGTTGGCCCATTCTTATCTGATCCAGGATTCTAGCTGCTCAACAGTCCTGGGCCTTTTGTTTTATGATGCACAAAACGTTTTCTCTTGGTGAAAGGCTTTTGAACTTGTTGGATTCCATCTGAATCCGTCTGATTCTCAGAATCTTTTGATTATAATATATATTGTAGATGGTGGAATCTTCAATGTCTTCACAATTTTACGTAGTTCCACAGTTTTAATTTGTCACAGATTGGTGAACCTCTGCCCATCTTTACATTTGAGACCCTCTGCCTCTCTGAAATGTTCCTTTTATACCCAGTCATGTTACTGTTGCCAATGTACCTAATTAGTTGTTAAATGCTCCTCGGTTTGTTTTTGATATTCCAGCCTTTTGTTGCCCCTGTTCTAACTTTTTTTGAGATGTATTGCTACCATCAAATTCAAAATGATCTAATATTGTCCATGAAATGGTAAAACGTCTGAGTATCAACATCTGACATGTTGTTTGTGTTCTATTGTGAATAAAATATGGGTTGATGAGATTTGAAAATCATTGCATTCTGTTTTTATTTATGTTTTACATATCGTCTCAACTTTTTTGAATTGGGGTTCTAGAAAACACCCCCCACTGCAATATGTATACTGTATATATTTTAATGTCAACTTTGAATATTATTATTTAGTTTTGTTTTGATTTATTTTTAATTATCTTATTTCTCTTAACGTTTCCTAACTCCCAATAATTTTCTTTTGGACACTAATCTGGATTGTAATAGGCTGCTATAGGGCAGCATGGTGCTAGAGTGGTAAGTGTTGCCGCCTCACAACTGTAAGGTCCCTGGTTCAAATTCTCGTCTGGCTGCATGTTCTCCCTGTGCTTGTGTAGGTTTCCTCCCACAGCCCAAAGACATGCATATTAGGTTAATTGACTCTAAATTGCCCATAGGTGTGAATGTGAATGATCACCTGTCTGTGTATATCTCTTTGTGTTAGCCCTAAGATGACCTGTGCAGGGTGTACCCACCTCTTACCCAGTTACAGATGGGATAGTCTCCAGTCCCCTGCGACCCTGAAGAGGATAAGCTGACAGATAGATAAGGTGTAATAGGAATATAATAGGAGTGTTTATTACACTAACTATCAGTGTTAACGCTGTGAAGAAGAGCTGCTAAGATGGTTGTCTAAATGCCTGCCTGTCTGTATGAGGAATTGTTGGAGAGAAATTAAACAGCTGTTAGTCCTCCAGATGGCAGCAGAGTCATAAATCAACATCATCATGAGTCAGTACAGATGGAAACATTAATGTAGGTGACCAATGGATTTAAAGTTAAAATTTATTGGGACTTTTATGTGAAGAACTATAGCTTCTGTGTTTTCATAAGATAGTGAACTGTGTCCAACTAACACATCGTGTGACCAAGCAAAGGAGGAAAAGTTATCTCAGAGAGGAAGAATGAAAAACATAGATGAGGAAATAATTAATATCTGTCCACTGTCATAGGTTTCCTCTATGAAATTCTCCCTGGTAATATAATCGTTTAAAGAAAATAGTTGGACAATACACTGTAACCAATTGGTCTAATTTCTACAGTAAAATTTTAAGGTAATTTTTTTACTTGTACATCACAATGCATCGTAGGTACAAAATTAATTACAATAGCTATCGGCATTTTCCCATAATAACAATTTGTAAAATTACAGACAAATTGATTCTAGACTGTAGAGGATTCACATTGCAGCTAAATACTGTTATATCAGATCATGTTGCACAAAGCGACTTAAATCTGAAAGACAAGCAAGAGCATTTGATGACTGAAGCAGAGGAGCACCATTCAGCTTTTTGGTGAGAACAAAGTTGGCCTATTTGTAAGAGTGACTGTAATTTCCTAAATTGAGTTAAATCCTACTCTTTGACTTTATCATAGCGATTATTAGGAAGTTACTTGTATTATTTAACATTGTCCAACATAAAACAATAGTGCTGAAGAGAGGAAAATAGCTAAATGTGATGGAGGGGAACATTATCTACATTGTTTTGGCAATGGCATTATTTTAGAAAACAAAAAACACAACTGTTAATCTTCAAGTAAAATATATTGAACATTTAGTTCATCAGTTTTGTCTATAGCCACACATTGTGCTTGTATTACCAAAGTTTATATGTTGTATTTTAGTTTTTATATTTATCTAGTGTCCTAATGAGAAGAAATATCATTAAATGGAAACGTAGTCACAATTTGGGAAATGTTTGAAAGATTATTTTTTTAATGTCCAGTACAAGGAATTGTTTTCCTCAATGTACAGGCAATTCTAGGCACTACAGAACAGTAGTAAAATAATTACATCTTTCTTTGCAAAGTTTGCAGCTCTGCGACTGTAAATCTGACAGTAGTGGATGAGACCACAGTTTAATTTATTTAGAGGTAATATCAGTGCCAGCAGACACATGGTCTTTGATGAATCATCATAAGAGATTACAATGTCACGATTCGTTCCAGGCCCAGAGAAGAGTTACAGTAACTGTCATCAATGTCAACCTATTAGCACATGATGTAGTGTACGCACAGAGGAAAACAAATCTGGAGACTGTGCAAAAGAACACAAAGCAGTGGGACCTTTTCTGAATTCCCCAGCTTTGTTGATAACTTAATGCACTAGCTAATCGCAGAGAACGCAAGACAGTCTTGTCTCAAGAGTTTGAGGGATGTAACTGTGTTTGGCTCAGCTGCTCTCTCAACTAGATGACCTAATTTCCCCCTTAGCCTTGAGGCTTTTCTTTAAGTGAAAAGGAGAGAGCTTAATTATGTTTTTATTCATTGTGTAAATACAGCCTTCTATGGCAACTTCAGAATGAGGGTTTCTTTCTTCCTGCTACTACTACTAAGACCCTAAGAGATGTATTCTTCTTTTGTATTAATAATGTAAAACTTGCAGTATCTACATGCCCAAGAAAAAAAGAAGTGTATGGACACAATGAAAAAAGAGGATATTTGTGTAAAGGGTGTGTTTGTGGGTGAATGCTATGTGCAATAATGTACACATCATTTGCCTGCTGCAAGAGGCCCTTTAACTTTAAACACGTGTATAATTGTATGTATTTTACCTTAAAACTGAATATGGAGTCCATTAATAAAACTGACCTTTAACCATCATATTCATAGTTTCGTATACACTAGTTTTAGACCCTTACATGATCCTGCCATGCAAAACAACTGCCAGTCTTCTGAAAACTATTGTTTGAAATAATCCAGTTATTATTATTTTTGGTTTTTAGCCTTCTGTATTATTAATTAGTTGTACTACATGCTGTAAATAAAGTAAAGACACAATGAAAGATGACGAACATGCAATTCACAACATGAAGAGAAAACAAAGAAAAGGGTGTCTAGAAACATGATGAAATAAAAACTTAAGTGTTATTCCTCTTTAGAAACCCACTGTATTAGGTTGCATCCTGTCTGTAACATCAGGGATGGTTTGATGTCTCAGTTCCTGGTTAATGACTCACATTGGTTGGTGTTCAGGACAAATAATGAAATAGTATAAGTGAAGATATGGTCACAAAATCACCACAACAGTTTTCTAAAACAATACAATCAAATATTAAATAACATAATAAGAAATAAGAAATAGTAAATAGTGTTATAATATCAGTGATTATACATAATACAAAAGTTGAGTTTTATAACAGCAAATTGATTAACAGTCTAGTGCTGAAACAGCTAACAACTAATCCTTGTGCTATCAGTCTGGATCAGGACAATAAATCACTTCTGATTTCACACATAAAATCATATTAAAATGTTCAACTTGGTCCTGTTAGATTGCACTGTTTGTTTCATTTGCAATATTGCTTTGAGGTTAGGGACCACTATTCTGTGTTGTAATTCCATCAAAGTAAGGTCACTCTCCAACTGGGCCACACTGCATCACAGGTTTGGTTAAAAGGTCAAAACAAAGTGCTTTTAAAGGTTAACGTCCTGCAGCAAGAGAATAACAGTGTGACCCACCTCTTTTGTCCTGTTTTTAATTGTGCATTTCCATTTTATTTCATTCCATAGACAGTCAGACATTCTTTACTCGTGATTGCTTATGGGTTTGTAAAGCAAGAGAACATGTGTTTGTGCTGGAGAGGCCGGTGTTCTCCATGGTCCTTAATCAAACTTTTCTCTCTCCCTCCCTCTCTCTCTCAGTGTCTTGTTTATTCAAATTTGTGACCCTAGCTTAAAGGATTCAACACACCAGTCTTTAATAGCCCCCATAACCCCTCCCCACTCCTCTGTCAGCCTCTGACACACACACAAACACACACACACACACACACACACACACACACACACACACACACACACTGGTTCTTGTCAGAGGAGGGGCAACATCAACGTCAGGTTACTTTCTGCTTCTCTGTCTGCTCCACTCTATCCACAGAATTGAGAGTAACATGGACAAAACTAAAACAGCTCGCACACATCATTCTCTGCAGACAAGATAACATGACATTTATCTGTGGATTTCTACCAAAGTCCTGCAGGTAAGAATACGTTTTGAATTTCTCTAAACTATCAAAGTAGTAGGGAAAAGTTGATGTTAAAATCTGCAAACTGAGGCTTTACTAGAGACAGATTAAAGCACAGCATTTCTGTAAAGTTGAAAAAATGATGATTCCTTCTTGTATTTTGATTGTTGATTTTAAAATCCCTTCACGAATTGTGTCAACATGTAAAATGTTAATACACTATAAAATAAAATTAAAAAACTTGATTAAAAAAGTCAAGTGAAGACATTTTTGAAAGTGAATGTAGACTCACAGACACCTTAAAAGCATTATGATACGTCAACGTATTGATTGAAATTCCAGTTCTCACATGCATGCATCCTGTTTGCATTTATTGTAACAGAACTGGGTTGTAGTATAGTTCCCCTAAGACTGGTTCTGTCCTGAGCTGGTGTCAGTCTGCCTCCCAACTCTAGATTCCCCAGTCTCCCTGCTCCCAAGGAATTCATTGGTTACACTATTCTTGTGACTAAGAGGGAAATTAGATTGCAAACAGACAGCTTACCCATGAAAACTGTAGGCTTGCTAGATGAAATCAGGTCATTACTCAACAACACTCATAATCCTGTGCCCTGAGGAAGACTTTTCTGTGGCACTCTGGTGTCCTTTTTATTATTTCCCCGTCTTTGTGAGTCATCTAACTCGTACCTTGGTCACTCTGTTATTAGTGTTTTATTTCTCTATCCGACTCCATTACAGTGCTTCAGTGGTTTGCTTTGTTCTTTTTTACACGGCTGCGTGAGGCCAAAGCTCAGGTTAATGTGAAATTTCTCACTTTTCAGACTCAGGCTGCACAACACCACTACTTGCACTAACTGTTGCAATAGCATCAGCAACATCTGCTGCAAAATAAACAATTGAAAAACAATTTCAGTTCTGTCAAATGCAGCTTTGCTAAACAATGTTTGGTGCCAAAATGTCAAACAACGTTACAGACTACAGCCATTCTGTACTTTTCTATGCACACATGTATGTTGTGGTTTGCAGTTGCAAATACAGTAACATTACTGATTAGCATTTAGAAAGATGGTCACCCTGAAAAGACATAAACAAAAAATACAGCAGATTGATGTGAGAAAATCTATTTTACAGTCAAATAGACTAACTACAGCAATTTGATCGGGTCGTCAAATCTTCCTTTTGACCAGACTGCGTACTCATCCACATCATCCACAGTCGCAGGGGTGTGTTTCCACACCTGCTCTTTTCTCTGCAAACAAGGCCTTTGTTTCACTGTCTCCTCTGCTGGTGACTACTGACTTTGCAGTGGTCACAATATCAAACAGACTTTTTAAAGCAGAACATACATTGCCAGATGATTACCACTCTATCCTAGAAGCATATTACCGGCACAGCTGTTGCATGCAGCATCTGCTGGATCTAATTACTTTCTATGCCTGTCAAAAAAATACTGTTTGGCTCCTTGACTCTCTCCAGTATTCCTGAATAACAATTGGGAAGGTCTACCAATGTAGGCCTTATTCCTGCGATTAGAAGTAAGATACAAGGACAGGTTCAAACATACACAACACAATATATGATGCCAAGCACATGGCTAACTTCTAACCTCTCTGACTTGCAAAGAAGTTTTAGGATTTTATTATCTGCAATTCATGATGATTAAATGATAAAGAAATCTCTCCATTCAATACAAATAGAAGTAAAACCTCTACAATGCAAAGAAAACACACACACATATATATACATGTATATATGTATATATGTATATATATATATATATATATATATATATATATATATATATATATATATATATATATATATATATATATATATATATATATATATATATGTGTGTGTGTGTGTGTGTGTGTGTGTGTTTTCTTTGCATTGTAGAGGTTTTACTTCTATTTGTATTGAATGGAGGATGATATATAAAGGAAAATAATCAAAATTATCTTTGCAAATGGTTTTTATTTCCCATTAGGTAATTAAATTAATATGTAAAATCAGATGTCATATCTTTTTAAAAAAAGACTATTAAAACATATTGCTTGGTAAGTTGCACTAAGTGTGTTAAACTGGCTGTAGACTTTCTGTTTCCAGAGGCAGTCTCAAGCAGTTTGCTGAGAGAAACAACAACGAGATCAGGAAAAAAAGCTTACAGAGGGCCTCAAATGAAATTGGTAAACTTTCATAAAACTGGAGAAACATTTAAAAATATATTTCACTGCATTTAGGGATACCAGTACCAACCTTGAAGTCCAAAATCCAGAAATGGAAGAAACTTCATGGACATACTTAGACTTTTTCAATAAATGAAAAACCAAGTAAAACCAAGTAAAACCAAGGATTGTAAAAATCCAAAACAGAGGACCTGAAAACATCCTTAAATGTAACTAGAATAAAAGTCTACATTTCCACAATCAAGCGTGGTCTAAACATAAGGCAGCAGGGTTAGAGTATGATAAGGAGCATGGTAACAATCCAAATGAGTTTTGGAACAAGATTATGTGGTGTGACGAACCCAAAGTTGAATTATTTGTTATGTATGGTGAGAAAAAACTGCCTAATAGGAGGGGAAACACAATTCCCACAGTCAAACATGTTGGTTGCTCGCTGATGCTTTGGGGGTTTATGTCTACATCAGGCACTGACCTCTGCATAATGTTGATGGAAGAATGAATGCAGCCCAATGTCAAACGATTTTAAAGCAACGTCATCAGTCAAAACGCTAAAAATGAAGAAGCAGTTGATTCTTCAACAAAGACACTGATCAAAAGAACAAAGTAAAGTCAAGTAAGAATCGTTTAAAACCTAATTAATTAAAAACCAGTGGATAGATGTAAAGAGGCTTTACATGGCAGACAACTAGGAATTTGGTAGAGTTTGGACAATTGTGCCACGAATAGTGGGCTAACATTACCCCTGAAATGATATAAACAGTGCATCCTAAGAGGATGGAGGAGGTCATGAAAAAAAGAAGGGGGGCAAACAAAGTATTAGTATTAGTTCATCAAAGGGAGTAACACATTTTGCAAGGATATTTTCATTATTTTACTATGACTGTGTGAGCCAACAGGGGTTTTCTCAGTTATTTCTGCTTCTGTGTTTCTATTGTCACTGTGTCATGGATGGTTGGGGAAATTGATGAGCTTATGTATAAGTGTACCGATGACGTTATCAATTACTTAACATAACTGCATTTAAGATTTACCTTTGAAGTTTGCCTTTAAAGTTTGCCTTTATAGTTTGGTTAACAATTTGTCAAGGAAACAGTGTTTGTTGGGGGCTGTTTTCAGAGAGCCAGTGGAGAGGATTGCAGCAAGGTATTAGTGGAAAATTGTAATTATTTTGAGACACGTGTTCTGTGGAATACCATGCAAAGCCATTGCCAGTGGCTGCCAATGATTAGACATGACGGTTATGAATTATACATTCGGTTTCGAGCTTTAAATTCACACAATCCGTCACCTAGAGGAAACATCGTGTTCATTTACCTTTACCTATCCAATGATTCATCATGACTAAATGCGGCAACATCATTTGTCTTTTGAGACAGTACAACAGTGTCAACTACTGTACCTATAGTAAATTAAATGTTATTTTACCTGTTTTGTACGAAAAAACCTGTTGCATATTAGAAAAGTCATCAGCTTCAGAAGACTTAATTTATTCTCATGTGCTTATCCAGGTACATAATGTACCAGCACAAGAACTTTCTTTGGTGCTTATGCATTTATTGGTTTGTGTACTACTGTTAAATTACCTAAATCTGTGGTATTGGGACACCTCTGCCAGTCTTTACATGCTGGTTGCAATCGGCCGAGTCAAACCCCTGGGCTTATTTGATATTCCAGTCTTTCCATGGTCAATACCTTATTGATTTGTCCTCATGACAAATAGCGAAACAGCACAATTAAA
Source organism: Channa argus (assembly GCF_033026475.1). Taxonomy (NCBI): domain Eukaryota; kingdom Metazoa; phylum Chordata; class Actinopteri; order Anabantiformes; family Channidae; genus Channa; species Channa argus. Next base: position 17,938,184 of record NC_090200.1, read on the forward strand.
GCTCATGGCCATGTTTTCTTTCTCAGCTGAGATGGAAAAAAGGCCGGAATGGGTCTTTGATGAGTAAGTCATAGAGATGTCATAGAGTGCTGTAATGAAGTTTTATCTGTCTGTAAGAGCAGGAAGAAAACATCTCTCAAGTACAGTATGATGTTATCATGTTGCCTAATGGAGTCACTTACAGGGTTACAGCAGCATGCAATGGCCCTCATTGTCTCATCTAAGTGTCTTTACATTGATTTCCTGATCAGAATATTTCAGGTAATCACATTGTTGTACTGTGTATAATGTAGGTCTTTTCCTAATGTTCCTGATGTTTCTTGGTATGTCTTCTTTAACAACACTTTGTAATTGTGGTGTCGCTGTCACTTTGATCCCCTTGAGTATTTTTGAAAACAGCGCATTATGTAAAAAAGCTGATAGAGCAAAAGATGCATTCTGTTAATTAGTAAATGATTTTATTTAAAATACCAAACAACATTGTGAGTGAACCTGCATTTTTAGTGTGGATGGGCCCAGTGGAAAACCAATGGAAAGTCACATAAACATTATTGCCATTATTGCACTTGTAGTGCTAAAAAACAAAGTTCTCCCCCTTTTACCTACTTTTCCCTCATGAATCAGAAAAGGTTCTAGTTACAATAGGGTTTATTTGGACATTTGTCTCCAGGGGCAAACACACAAGAACAAATAGGCATGTGCATGCCGAATCACAACACCAACCCGGTCCTACGTACTATATATCCACAAGCAGAGAAGTTGTAAGGAAATGGCTTCTATACGCCTGGAGGGTCGTGATAACAACTTGACATTTTTGAGTGGGCTCTCACACACAAATTGGATACTCAAAGGACATTTTGTGAATTTCATGGCCGAAAAAGAAATTTAAATGAACTCTCTAGAGGTGTAGGTGACCTCGTTCAACCTGTCAGGTCAGATTTAATCAGAGGTGTTGAGCTGAAAGTGAAGAGAAAGGGTAAAGCTTGGAAAAGAAACCATTTATGCTTTTATACAATTTGAAAAATTGTTCGAGCCACATTTTATCCAGATGCATAAATGGTTTAAAAATCTGTAGCATCTGACACCATTTGGTCAAATCAGATATACAAAGTAATTTTCCTACAACAGCTGCAGATAGAAGATAACACTCACTTCACACATTTACAGATTTAAACTCCAGACCAGTTACAATGTGCTTCTCCTTATGTGAGTATGTGTTGTTTTAAACACAGCAGCTGCAGCCTTTATTTGCTCACCTGTCCATCCTTCTACCTGGGCCAAACACAGTCAAACACCTGCTAAATGTAAACACACTAAAAGTTATGCATGTTTTTGCATCTGTGACTGTGCAGGCAGATAAAACCACACACAAACACACACGTTTTTAACATCAATGAGGCATAAAAGCTGGAAAGAAGGTGAAACTTTCAAAATCTTTGTCATTACCAGGTATTGATCAGATATGATGCAAGTCTGAGGGATCTGTGAGAATATATCTACAGATATTTACACAGAGACATGATGGAAATTCTGAACTCATCCCACAACACCAGCATCAACAGTAGCAGCAACATGAGCCTCAGTCCGTCTACAACTGCGGAAACAGTGTTCATCGTCCTGGTGGCTGGATCTCTGAGTCTGATCACTATCGTCGGAAACATCCTGGTCATGCTCTCTATAAAGGTTTGGCTTTTCTTGTTTTGATCGTTCATGATTAACAATGTTTCAACTATCTATCTCTGGACACCATGTAATGCAGACTCAGACTTCGAGATAAGAATGGCTTGTACAAACCTCTGCAGAGGTGTAATCTAATACAAGTGAAAACACACATTGTTAGCGTCTGACAGGCTGCTCTATGTTGTTTCTCTCAAGGTAAACAGGAACCTGCAGACCGTCAACAACTACTTCCTGTTCAGCCTGGCCTGTGCAGACCTCATTATTGGTATCTGTTCTATGAATCTCTACACAGTCTACATTGTGATTGGATACTGGCCTTTGGGGCCAGTGGTGTGTGACCTATGGTTGGCTGTCGATTATGTTGTCAGCAACGCCTCAGTCATGAACCTGCTCATCATTAGTTTTGACCGTTACTTCTGTGTCACCAAACCCCTCGTTTACCCAGCACGCCGCAGCACCAAGATGGCGGGCCTGATGATTGCTGGTGCCTGGGTCTTGTCCTTTATTCTATGGGCTCCAGCCATTTTATTCTGGCAGTTCATTGTAAATGGGAGAACCGTGCCACCAGGTCAATGCTACATCCAGTTCTTCTCAAACCCAGTGGTGACATTCGGGACAGCCATCGCTGCGTTTTATCTGCCAGTTGCCATCATGATCTACCTTTATTGGCGCATCTCCAAGGTCAGCCGCAGTCGCATAGGGAGGGAAAGCAGGAAGACCTCAGGTACCAGTCTGGCAGACGGCCCCTTTCAAAGCCAGGAGGAGGGGTGTGAGGACCAGAAGGAAAAGGAAATGTTGCAGCAGAACGGAAACAGGCCCACCCAAGAAGAAAGTCGCAACCAGGTTGACTTCACGTCAGAAAGCATCTATCCTACAAAATCTAAGGACACAGCATACTCGATGTCATCACAGAAAAGTACAAATCAAGTATCTCCTTCCCTGGGGAACACGTCTGCTGATACACTGGTCACAAGGACACTCTTTAAGGTAAATTTTATTTTTTTGTTACAATCATTTTCTGGTTTGACCACTAGTTGGCACGGTGGTGAAGTATTTCGCACTTCCAGCTCACAGTTAGATGGTTATAGGTTCCAACCTGATTGATTGGCTGTGACTTTACTGTGTGGAGTTTGCATGTTCACCCTGTGCTGGTGTGGGATTCGTCTAGGTGCTCCAGATTCCTCCTACAAACCAAAGTCATGCACGCTAATTTCTGATTACTTTAAAATGCCCGGAGGAGTGAATATGTCTTTCTATTTCTCTGTGTCAGCCCTGTGATAGACTGCAAATCTGTCCAGAGTTAATTGAATTTAAGTAAAGTACAGTATCTCAGCAACTGAAAGGATTGCCAAAGAATTTGGTACAAACATCATCCAACCATCATCGGTTCATTTCATAGTGAAATTCTTTAATTTATGTCTAAATACTTGCAAAACTAATTCAATTTAGTGGTAATTATCAATTATTAACACGACAACAAAAACTAAAAAGGCAACTATCATAAACAATATCACTCAGCATACTAGCATTGTCATTGTGATCTTATCATGCTGAGGTAATTTGGCTCAAAGAAATGCTGTGACCACAGGACCTTTTGTAGATTCTAGTATATTTTAATTATTGGTTAATTTTAATTTGTTGTTGTATTGTTTTACAGTTTCAGTGGAAAGGCTTTAAACACAAATTGTACACTACGCTTTCAGAAGCTATAGAATGAAAAGCTTCCAGGTAGCTGGTAGACAAAAACAGAACTAAAAAGAGCGTGAATAATGGAGTGGTAATGTGGTGGCAAACAGATGTAAAACCAAGATAATGCAGCATTTGCCTCAGTGTCTTTAACATAAAATAGCTCAACCATTTGTGGGCAGTCAAGTAATTACAAGCAGCAATATTTCAGATCTTTAGGTTAAAACATTCTGCAAAACAACAACAACAAAATAATTTTCAAAGGTTCACTGAAGCAGTAGGGGCAGATAATGATGTAGTATAAATCTATAAGGGACATCTTATAGATTTAGGGACATCTGACCAAGTGAGTAAATCAGTGCTCTGCATGCTCTGAAGCAACGATCTGGATGGGAGAAAAAAATACACAAACCGATTGCCAGAACAACAGGTAAATCATGCAGAAATGTGATAGATGAGTGGACTTACAGCTGCAAGGGCCAGAAAAATGAATGTATACTGTATAATATAATGGTTCTCAATCTCTGCTGGATTTTGGAAATTGTACAATTGTTTACTAAAATGTGCACCACATCTTGAAGAGGAGATGTCAATGTTGTGTTTATAGCTCACTCTAGTGCCTCCTAGTGGGCAAAAATCAAGCAAAGGGCAAAAATAAAAGCAATGAATGAATATTTCATCTTCTTTAGGTAACAAAGCAGAGTGCTGTGGCAAAGTGGAAAAAGAAGAGTTTATCCTCAAGGGAGAAAAAGGTGGCACGCACCATCACAGCCATCCTGGTAGCTTTTGTAGCCACCTGGACACCGTACAATGTGATGGTTCTGATCAACACTTTCTGTTCCGCCTGTATACCAAACCCCCTCTGGACCTTCGGCTACTGGTTCTGCTACATCAACAGCACTGTCAACCCGGCCTGCTACGCCCTTTGCAACCCCACCTTCAAAAACACCTTCAAGCACCTGCTTCTGTGTCAGTACAAGAACATACGAAAAGCACGATGAGCATGAAAATACAAAAAATCTAATGAATATGAAAAATCTAGTTAACAGCTTACACTTTTTGAAGAAAGCATTATTGAAATATAAACGATGTGTGTTCTTACAAAACATATTGTCACTGCCATTGGAATGAAATTGTTTGCACTTACCTTTAAATTAACTATTAATTAAATTATTTAACAGCTATGGCATTGTATTGCAATTCTAAGACAGTACATTGTACAGTGCGTGTACATCCTGGTGGGAATGCATTTTATTTTGAAAAAGTTAATTTAAGTGATGTGTTCCTCTTTGCTTCATTTCTAAATAAGCTTGTGTTTGTGTTTTTCAATATGCAATCTGTTTCTACCCAAACAGTAAAATTGTGGCAAATGTTAAGGTTTTGTGAGGAAGACCTCTGAAGAAAAATGTGATTCATCAGACCAGGGCAGCTTCCTCCATAGCTCTGTGGCTCCTTTTGGGACGGCCGCATGCCCACTGCAGGCACTTTCAGCAATGGATGGTCAGCAGGAATGTGACCACACCAAATTATAAACAGCAACCTACGATGTGACTGACAGCTGCTGACAGCAGGCACTGGAGGACATACACATACAGAGGTCTAGTGGAGTATTAGAAGTGAGCATTAGAAGTGTTTTGGTGCCCTGAGTGGGACCTACACAATATTAAGGAGATAGTTTTATTGTTGTGGTTGATTGGTGTATATCCTAACCCTTGACAGGTGACCTTGCAATGAGATAATTAATGGCATTTGCCTAATTTGTCAGTGGTTTAATTGTTTTGGTTGATCAGTGTATACATGTGTGCATGTGGGGGGGTGTGCCTCCTTTGTAGTTAGATCATCTTAGTTATGGTAAGCTAATGGCATCTGTAATCTATGCTATTGTGAAATGAAATGTTTTTCATGAAATGCCTGTTTTCTGTTAATAAAATATCATGACAGAACACAGAATTTAGTGTCAGTTTTCTTTGGCATAAAGTGCTTTGAATAAAATAGGTTGGTGCAAAAATAAAAACATAGAAACTAATTTATTAGTTTCATATTCATTTTGGACCTTTAGCTGGACATCCCAGTCTTTGCTGCTCCCTGGTGGGAGGAATTTCACAATACACCGCATAAAATTACTTTTAAGTGCAGTACTGAAGGAGGAGAGGGAAAGACATAAAGAGGAAAAGGTTACAGTTTACAAGCTCTGGAAATTGATTTACATGATCACTGGATACTGCTGAATTGTCAACGAAGGAACGACGGAGAGGCAGGTAATACTTACCTGTTGAAAGAGTAGATGGTGAAATGTGATGCTGCTAAAGACTGCTGAGTTGTTCATAACTTGTAATCATCTGCTGCCCTCTTGTACCTGTAACCATGTGCCGCAGCTGTCCCTGCAAGAACAAAACTACAGCTTTGTTGTCCCCAGGTAGAATAAAGAAAATAAAACCTGTAAAACCCACACTACTGATTCATGTATCCTCTCCACTAGTATTGTAACTCAGCCTCAGTTCTAGGTCATTTGCAAATGTTTCAAAATACTCCAGTCTTTTAAACATGTCAGTTGGAGCACGTTACGCCACTGTCAGCTTAACACCCTTAACACACTGAACTTCAAAATACTAACAACAGAGAGCATTACATAAAAGACATTTTTAAATGTAAATGCTGTTTCAAAACCACTGTTATTATAGAATATAAACTTTTGCACTTTATTTTTGTGTACTAAATTATTCTATATTATATCGTATATTGTAACAAGTGAATCGATAATGCAGAAATTTGCTTCAATTCCATTTATGGATCCTATTTCCTGCATAGTGCGCAAGAAATACAGTACTTTATGTATAACACTCACACCCTCTCTTCTTTATGGCCACATGTTTTCATCAACGTCACATCTTATGCCTTCTCTGCCAAAGCATCTTGGGTAGAATATTTTAGAATGTCTAATCCAACCCTGGCAGACTTCAGGAGAAATATCTCCACACCTTGTATTCATACCGTCCAGTAAGGACAGCTGGTCATGTAGAGAGTGGTCGTGTTGTCTTCCTTGACCTTTGACCTCTCCTCTACTGGCACAAATTGATTATGGAGGTGATCCAGGAGTGGAATTACCCTCTCTGCATTGTAGGGACCAATGAGAGGTTTGTACATTGGAGAGGGCTGCACACATTCAAATGTCTTCTCCTCTCTGGCTTGGAACGTCCACAGTTGCCCACTGCCCAATGGCATTTCTTCCTTACTGTGTTTTTGCCAGGTGGAATCCAGCTTCATCCACAAAATGAACATATGTGGAGTTGTTCTGGCCTCCATTTCGATTACCATCTAAAATGAAGTAAATCCACTCTAAAGCACATTATGCATAGCTATGTATGTATTCTGTTCATTGAAGACACATCTTACCTGGACATATTGATAACAGAATTCTTTCCTGTTCCCCTAATCTTTTGGCTAATGGGCCAAACACAGGTGACCTCAGTAGGTTTTCAGCTGTAGACTGCAGTCAGCAATATTTATGATATAATTTTCTGTAGATTTCAATTGGATTTTTTTTTCATCATTCTGTTTTGATTGCATTTTTAACAGTTTTTACCAATGTAATTTAGCATTTGCATGGGATGGTCTCTGGCTGAGAAAAGAGTTTAGGAATTTTGGTAACTGGTCACAGAATGCATTTTGTGGGAAAGCAATAAAAAGTGATTCACAGTTTGCTCCATATGGACTTCTGTTTTGCTGACTGTGAAGAGTTTTGACAGTGTGACTCCAGTTTTAAACAATGCTTGTTAGAAATTGAAAAAACATGTAATGTACACTCCCTTCTTTTCTTGTTTCCTTCTGTAAAACATCCACATGTTTGACTGGAGACTATTTTTACATTAGTGCCTGTGTACATCTGTTCTGACCCTTGTCAGGTGATTCCATGATTTTGAATTTTTTTTCTGGGACACACTGAACAGAATGTGGATTGGAATAAAAGGAAAATGAAAATTACATATACACAAGCGTCAGTATAGATAACCGTAACTCTGTTGCCAAAGAGAAGATGATTACAAAGCACAAATCAAAATAGAGCAAAACTTTGGAACCATCCAAAATCACTAAAACAAAGAAAGTGGCCCTAATGTCTGCCAAAATGTACAGTATTTATGATAATTGTATAATAATATAAAAACAAGTAGACATACTATTATAAACACAGAACTCTAAGTATTCAACTATAAAATCTCCTACATATCAGCTTTAAAAGGAAACAACTATTCCCAATGCACGTGGCAAAACCAAGTCCAGTGCTCAGAACTTACATAAATCATGCATCCAGTGTTCAGTCAAGAGGAGATAAGAGTCTGCAAATCCTCCAGGTGCCATGCAGAAGTAAACAAGGGGGGAAATGAAGCATGCCCCTTCCATGCTATTATCAGTTCAGGTGTGGCATGGGTGGTTAGGGGCAGGCTACACCCAAACATTACATAGCAAGAAGAGGCATTTGCAGCAAAAAAATAACACTTGATTCTCATGTGGGAAATTCGAGTGTTTCAGCAGCTGAATTACTTTAAAAAGTACTGGGTTGTCCATAGTGACCAAGAGTTTGGTCATGATCCTCCCCTTTTCACTCCTCCAGGAAGTCCAGAAACGTAGCTGATTCCTTATGACTTTGTCCAGTCTCTGGCACCAGTGATGATGGGTGATGCTACAGGCTCCTATGAACACTTCGCTGATCATTAACAGGGACATTTGTATAACCTTTGCAATTTAACACCAAAGTCTGAAATTCCTGTACTGAATAAGAAAAATGAGAGAAAGCTTTCGCTGGAGGTAGAGGACTCAATACTGTTTTAATATTCCCTCCAACCTAGGGTCCCTTTGGACTGGCTGTCCCTGTTCCTGTCCAACATAGAACAGAAGGAATCAAAGTGAAATCCTCCCACAGTTTTCACACAGTATAAAGAAAGGACAGGTTTTGCTGAGTCAACTGTGGTAAAACTCCTCTGTGGAACTGTTACGCCCTCTGGTGTTACACTGTGTGGTGATGCCACTGCACCCAAAGGCTCCGTGTCAGAAACCTTATACCTTTAATTATTTGCAGCATGCAGCCAAAACATTTATAAAAAACTTGTAATGTCTATGTATGGTTTTCCGAGGCTATTTTATGAAACATGTTTTTGAATTTGTTCTTTGATTTTTCCCAGTGACGAGCAGATGGATCTCTACTTAGGTACAGAGGTTTTAAGAAGCACAATTTTTTCATGATCTTATCCGTTGTACTTTTAGATAAACCCTGCATGTAATCAGTGTACTTGGTTTAATAATTGCTCATTCAAAATCTAACTCCAGGTTTGATAATGGCTTTCACAATTTGAAGGTTAAGGGGTCAAATGTCGTCTGTTATAATGGTTATCTGTTAATTGTCATGGCCAGGAGAAAATATTGCTGCAACCAAATCATGTTTTATTGTTCACTTTTGGACCTGACTGTTAAACTGTGAACATTTCCTTTACTGTTTCTTAATTATGTTATCAGGTTAAGCTTAAAAACATAACTTTTCTGCCCATACCTGTGCAATAAATAATACTTTACTGTACATGTGCATATACTTGTATGACACTTTACTTGACCATAGACATTTTGTCTTTGAGCTTGACATTAGACCCTCAAAGGAAGGTGGATGGTTAACACAGGGCCACAGTTGCTACTATAGAAGTTCAAGGTGAAATACATTTCACCCTGCCTGTTAAAATGTAACCCTCAGGCCTCAATGCACTCGCGTTTTTGAGTAGATGATTTTTTGAGTCAGTGATATCAAAGCAAAACAACAGCAAAAAACTTTCTCTGAGTACTGCAAGGCTCTGAGTGTAAGTGCTTCTCTTTAAGAGAACATTGTGTAAAAGCTGTGTTGAAGTGTTGAACCTCTACACATATATGCATCGAGGACAAATGATCTACTTTAGGAAATATCAGATGTATGTGTGGGCAGGGTATGGCTCAGCATTTAGTCTGCAGTCTGATCACCTGAGGAGAAACCTAATTTACTCCACTGCTGAGTGTGAATAGACTCATAGCACAGGAAAAGAGCCAGACAGGAGCCTCTTGGGAGGACCTGCCACTATCTGACTATTACTCTAATCCACATTTGAGGGAAGGAGTTGGCTGAATGAAGAGGCAGGAGTGGCCGGTTCTGCTATCAGAAGAACATCAGAGAAAATCACCAAATATCATGCACTTAAACACAGACTCAACTTGCTGCAGATGCTAAAAGCAGCAAAGAGCAGTAGGAACATCTCAGTTCAGATACAGGAAATATGTATCTGAGGCTGGGAGGGGAGCGTGGGTTATTGAAGGCTGACATGGTGAGTACATTGGTACATTTACGGACTTTTGTCTGGGTTTGTCGGTATCACGACATCAAACATAGTTTGTGTGCCTGTAAGCATACTCCAGCATGCCTGCATTCATTTTGTGTCTCTGAAAAGACAGAGCAGCCACATCAAAGCCTGTTTGCAGGTCTTTCAGTATAATTCATACACAAAAGATGTTGTTTGCAGCCATTTCTGGCTCCAGAGTAAGTTGCACAATTCTGATATTACCTCAAGTGATGTAACCAAAGTCAGTCTCAGTCAAGACCACAAAAGTGAAAACAATCTAGGGTGTGGAGTGAAAATGGAAGCACCAGAAGCCAAAATGTATGACTTTTTGTTTCTATTACAAGTAAAGTTAAAAAACGATATTACCCATAACACAGCCTAATATTTCCAGAGGTATGAAATGCTTGTTGGATGATAGAAGAGTCTTAGATCTTAGATCCCTTAAAGCTTGTGTTTTTCAACTGCAGAGGTCTTCTTTATGCCTCATTGATCTGTGGCCTAACTTAGTTTCTCCTTTCAGCTATCTTCTCACTCCATCTCTAAAGGTCGTCTCTTTTCCCAGAGTCTCACAAAGACCCAGTATGTTTTCACTTTCTCCTCTTTCTTCTGTCCACTTGTCACCTGGACTATTTGAGGTGAGGTGTGGCACAGAGCCTCAGTCTGTGAAATCAGTACATCAGCTCTGCCAGTAAAAAAAGGATTTAGTGATTTTGACCATGTAAAGCAGAAATAAATGCTTAAATTTTTTCTCAAGGAGATTTTTTTGCATATTAAATCTGCTTAATTAAAATACTTATTGTCATACATTCAACTTTTACAATAGCTGAGTTGATTTCAAACCTTTTTTCAGATCTCTATATGAGATATGTGATAATGATGTTAAATTTTAAATTGGTACAACTGTCTGCACCAACTTTTTAACAACTGTTCATATTTGTTCCACATCACATGACTTTACCTCCAATTCCCTCTAAGGCGTCTCTGTGTTTGGGTGGAGAGGAGAATCAGAGGATGACTTTATGTGGTGTATTGATCGATGTGTTGGTGCCGAACAAGGCAGTCTATTAAAAAACTTTGCTTACATCTGTGGATTTTGAGGGAATAGCATAGTTAACATTTTAAGTTTATAATTGTCATTTGTCAGTTTGCAAATGTTTTGTTTTATCACTTTTGCCACCAAAACTCAAATGTTAAGCATGTTTTACTGGGTTTCAAAACAACCAATACCTCAGCAAATCAAGTTTATTTTTTGTTTCTATGAGATACATTACTTTACTGTGGTTGGGTGAATTGTTTCTTTAATGTGACTCTTAGTTCAGTGTGTTTGAAAACCACAGTTTGGATGAAGGGGGTTAAACACAGTTTATCTTGTCTCTGTCTTGTTAGATTCTGTATGTCGGAGGCAGCCTGACAACCTGCATCTATAAAAAAAATACCCCAGGCTGTTCAGAACGGTCAAGTGCATTGTGTAGGCGAGTATTACAGGCATCTATTAGTCAGTTTAATACAAAACTTAAATTAAGTTAACAAAGTCATTCCCCACTTTACACACAGCTGTGTATTTCAGGCTGTACCAGCTGTCAAAGGCCGGTAGACTGTGATTCCCTGCAATGAATGTTAATGACTCAATCCTACGACCTTTACAGCTACAAGGATTCCGTACTGGATGGGTAACAAATCCTGTTATCATGGTAAACAGCTAAAAAATGCAGGCGTAATGCAATTCCCCAGCCTGAATTTTCTTTCTGGTTGAAATAAACCACTGACATCATGTTTGGGGGAAAGCCAGTGATGCTGTGTGGCTATGGTGTAGGTCAGTAAATTAGGTGTAATGGGTGTAAAATTAGTGTAACATGTAACATTTTTTATCTTCCTTCTAGGTCTGCAAAGATTCCTGTGCTGCACTGAAAGTGCTGGGTGGAGTCGTGTATGTCACAGAAGTGCATTCTATCTGTGCTTTTAGGCCTGGTATGACTGAAGCTTTTATCACCAGAGATGCAAAGTGTATTTCCCCCCCCCCTGTCAGGTTGTAGACATTTTAATATCATGTCCTTCTCCTCTTAGCATGGGAGGCTTCAGAGTGATTATACTGAATGAAGTGGTCGCACAGGTCGACTTATTTCATTGTGTTTTCTCTGCAAGCAAAATAACAATGTGGTGGGAAGGGAACATCTGGACAGAATGAGGAGAGGCTGCATAATTTCTAATTTAGGAAACTCCAACAGTGAAATAGATTTGGTAATAAAATTTTCATGGTTGGCATTTAGGGTGGACCCAAGAGCAACAAGGCGAGAGGGATTTGGTGAGAAGATAAGCTTTATTAATAATTATAACAAAACGACAAGAAAAACAACTAACATAATCACACTCCTATAAAGGAGGACAAAACTGGCACAGTCCCAGAGGGGTGAAACTAACCCTCATAAGTCTTTAAAACAGAAACCTAAACAGAAACATGAAACAAGGGAGTAGATAATAGGAGTCTCAAAAGTAGAACTGAACATAAACCCAACAAGGATGAGGTTAATCAACCAAGGAGAAAATGAGGGAGCTAACGAGAACTAAAAACAAAGACACCAGCAAACACTGGGAGAGCTAAACATGAACGTAAGGCGTTAACTAGACAAAGTCACACTAGAAAACAAATACTCTTAAGTGAAAGGCGAATACACAGGAAACAACTAAGACACAGGAAACAACTAAGACACAGAAACCAAGTAAACTTGGAAACAGGGTGCTACACAAATGACGATGACAATGACCTGACAGCGAATCAAGGGGAGAGCTGGGTTTTTAAAAGGCAGGGGAACAGGTGAAAACAATTGTGACTGTTGATGACTGGTTAGCTGGAAAAATAACTGGGGACAGGAAGTGGAGAAAAAAGGGGTACAAAATAAAAGTCCAGGGCAGGAAGTGACTGTGAGGGCCAGATTACGACAAAAATAAATTAATACGAATCTGTGCATATTTGCTTGTGACTTTTTTCCTTCTCAGCTGGGTATATTGACAGCAGAGCTGAAGTGGTAGCATGTGAGGCCTCGGGTGCATCATGTTATCTGGCCTAATGGAAAATGAATTGTTCTGCTCGCTGAGGTGATGATACTGTTATTATTGTTATTACTAAAAAATGTTACCACAAGAAATGGAGCACAGAAACACATTAATTGTAAAATTTAGTTAGGTGTTTGTGCTGCACTCATGAGAGGCTCTCTGCACATTATCCTGTTTATAGCACACGTTCTTGCAAAATTATTACTGCCCCTGACATGGAAAATATGACTCTTTCATGTCACAACAACACCGGTTTTGATGTTGGTATGAAAACTGTTCAAGGAAAAGCTGGTAGAGAGGCAGCAATGTGTGTATCAATGTGCACTCACTGCATTATGCCATCAGTGTTTTTCTGTACACTGATTTACAGCAAACTTTGTTGACATTTTGTAGGAAAAGTACCTACAACACGTGTGCCACGGAGTTACTTGAGCACTGATTTATGAAACACTCAGCTAAATTTTTGTTAGAAGTATAATAACCTTACCAGGGCCAGTTTCACAAAGATAGACTTTGGGCCTAAATGGTCTAAAAGAAGCACAAAACGAGCTCGTGTTTATTTTTGTACCAGCTAGTTTTTATTTGTGTAGCAGTCCACTAAATAAGTTTACCAAGTCTTTGTGAAACCAGACCCTGAAGTTTGTAGGTTATTATCAGTGAATCCTCTCACATTATTATCATTTCAGTTTATATAAAATATAACATTTTCTCTCAGGGTTGTCTGCTAAACTTGAGCTGCTCCACAGTGCCATCATTTGTCCTCTTCATCACTGCTACAACTCAGCTATGAAAACAAGAAATTTGCATTTAACCAGAAATGTTTATTCTACAAAGAGAACCAATAATACTCTGTGAAAATTAGAGACAGTAGATCCCTGTCACTTGTAGTCATGTTAATAAAGCTGTTCATAATCAGGTTCTGGCTCTCATACAGGTGGACCTGTAACTGCTGCCAAAGAAGATGGGCAAGTCCTCAGTTCAAAAAATAAAAGAAATGAATTAACCAACAGAAATCACCAACAGAATCAAAAAGCTACTTTAAAATGTCTGGTCCTTCAAACTCAACTACTACAGGTGAAGACAAACACTTCCCCACATATACCAAAACTATATACAGTACTTGCATAATTATTTTTGTTTTTAACGGAAACAATTTTTCAATTTTTATTAACCATCCACAAAGAAAGAAAGCTCAGCTCAGTATTGCACATAGAGCGCGGACGCCCCCTGCAGTCTGAGGACACAGCAGGGGGTTGATACTGTGCAGAGACAGCAGAGGGAGACTACACTCCTGTCCTTAATTATTCTCTGTATGTGGAGTTGTATCTGTTTTGTATATGTTGCACCATTTCTGGTTCAAAATGTACTCACAGTGATTTCTGAATGTTTTTTTCTTCCACTTGACATGTAAATGTGTGTGTGTGTGTTTAGTGACACTGGGATCCACTTGATCCTCACTATCACCTTCTCAGTACAACAGAAGTCTTCTCTGGTGAATATGTTTACATTTTTTCATGGGTTTCAGTTTTTAAACCTTTTTCAAAACAGTTGTTTGCTTGGTTGCTGTGGTGTGTTGTTCTCAGTTTCAGTGTAGCTTTCTCTATAAACCAGATACATTCATCTGAAATTATAAAAATGAACATGCACAAATTTGCATCTGGTCAAATAAGTACACTTAAATTGTTTTGAACATGCTATAGTAAAAAAAACAAACCCGCAGGAACGTACACAAAAACTTGCTTACTTACACACTCCACCAACTTACACACCCTTAGCTCTCACCCACCCCACATTTACCCTTCTTCTCAACTATATGGTTGCATTGTAACACTATATCACAGTTTTTCTAAGATGGGTTTAATGACACTAGGATTCACTTCATCCTCATCACCCTCTTAGCACAGCAGATTCTTCTTTTGAATGTCTTTTCAACAACTTGTTACGTTACAGCCCTATTTTAAAATGGAGGAAATTCATTATTTTCCTCAAAATTCTACAAACAATACCCCATAATGACAACGTGAAAGAAGTTTCTTTGAAATCTTTGCAAATTTATTAAAAATAAAAATGAAAACAATCACATGGACATAAATATTCATCGCCTTTGCTTAATACTTTGGTGATGAGTTGAACAGTTTAATGGCCAGTGGGAGAAGGGATCTCCTGTGTTGTTCTGTGGAGCACTTTAATGTTTCTTGCTCCTCTGTGCAGCCAGGACACAGTGGAGTGGGGGGGGTTGTGGAGGATTGACAGGAGTTTGGACAATATTCTCCTCTCAGTCACAAAACGCAGAGGGTCCAGCTCCGCCCCCAGAACAGAACCAGTCCTCCTAAAGGCCTGCCTTTGAACCTGTAGACTTCTTTATCATTAGAGTACATCATGTCCAGGGCCTTCTCTCCCCTGGTGTGATAATCCACATACTTTGTGGAGGTGGGAAGGGTCTGGGAGAGGGTTACATGGTTAAAGTAGTCACCTGAGAATAAAGAGGGCGTCAGGATGTCGGGTCTGGAGTCTGGCTGAGACCGAGTGTATGACGTCACATGCGCATTCTGAGGAGGCAGAGGGAGGAATATAGACTGTGATCAATATGGCATATGAGAACCTCCTTTCCTCTTTCCGCTTTCCCCTCTCCTCCGATCCGCCCGCACTGTACTGAAGCCATCAATAGCCATGTCTCCGTAAAACATATTAGGCTACACTCTCGAAAGATATTATTCTTCCTCACCAGGGCAGTCAACTCGTCCACCTTGTTCTCCAGAGACCTCAAGCCCATAAGAGAAGGGAGATGGGAGATGTGGAATTTTCTCTCCCTTTTCCAACCCTCCACTTTTTATCAGCTCTGCGACCTCTCACTGTTTTCCTTCTTATTTCGTCCGCGATGTTTAAAGTCCAAACGAAACTTAAATCCACAGTGCCGGCTGCAGCCCGATCACCTGTTCCTGATTGTATACAAATGAGCGGCTCCAGCTCTATACAGCTGTTGCACGCCGGTCACAGCTTGAAGCAGAAAAACTTCCACTATGTTAATGACAAAAGGAATAAAAAGAAAAGAAGCGCAAATGTAACAAGCTGCGGCTCGGCCCGCGCCTGCGCAGTAATCTTTCCCTTCCACCATAATTTACAATTTACAAACGTCTTTCATATTATCATTATAGGTTGTTGTTTGTCGAATTTTGAGGAGAATAATGAATTTGATCCATTTTGGAATAAAAATTAGGAAAAGGTTAAGCGCTGGGAATACTTTGTGGATGCACTGTACTTTGTATTTTGTTGTCTATTGTGTTGTGACCGAGTTTGACGCCGGAAATGTTTGCGTTTGTTGCATGTTTTTACATTTTTTGTTTGTTTAAGTGCATTTTCGAATCAAATTGTTCTATTTTGTGCAGTCAGCTTTGTTTTCAGCCTGTGTGTTAAGTGTTTTAGAAATGCAACCTCAGAGAGGACACAAATGTCTCAGCAAATGGTAAAATTAACTAGCATAATCGTATTTACATAAAATAAGCGCTCACAGTCCGTTCTTAAAATTCAGACAATTAACTTGCTGTATTCTTAGATCTTAGATCTTTTGTGCTGAAAACCTTTTTAAACAAATTAACTGTATTTTTTCTTTATGTGGTGTAACACCCTCTTGATCATTGTGGTCACGCACAAACATACATGTGCCTATAGTTTCTAATCTCCAGTCTCACCAGCTGGTGCTGCTGGTTGGAAACTGCTCACTCAGCAGCCTCATAAGTGGCTGTTATTTACTCACTAGGCCCTGAAACAGCACTATGTACTGAAGGCCTTACTGCTTCTATCCAACAACAGTGTATTTTGAATCATCTCCCTAAGCATGTACACGCATTATTGCTAAGTTTGCTCTTTGTGTTGGTTTGATTTGTTTGTGGTCATTGAGATAAAAGCTACATGTCTACTAATCTGCTGAGCAGTAGACGGAAGTAAGCATTTATGTGTAGTTGAAAGAGTGATTGCAGTACAAACATGACATTGTCTTACAAACAACAAATCTCCACAGATTTTTAAAATAGATTATTACTTTATTGATAAGTATTTATTCCAATTTCAAAAATGTGCATTGCTGCCAAAGCAACACTGAAATCTTTAGAAAATAAATATAAAAACATTTTGACAAATACATTGCCAAGTGCAGCTGAAAACCTACCCAAGTGACCTGTGTTTGGCTCAGTAGCAAGTAGATTAGAGGATGGCTTCAGAATATATTTTTTGGAAATATATGTATTAATAGATATGTTTTGTTAGTGAGAGAGTTTTGGAGGTGAGATGAAATGTTTAACTTGAGATGCATGTTTGTAATGCAGATTGTGCGAAGAGTTTTGAGTAACCGTAAAAACTGTAGCCTGTTGGTGAGTTCCATGAACATGAAAAATCTAAAAAATTTAAAACATTTAATGCTAAATGTTGTGGTTTTGGAGCCAAAATATGTTTCTTTTTCATACCAGTTCATAAAAATCAATTTTGGTTCCTTCCAAGTGCTACATAGTGAACTATCTTTCTAGTGAATCCTTCTAGTCATTCGACTATCATCATCTATTTTCTCTGAATGTTGCATCCGGTGTATGTCTGATCATGAACTCTTAAAATATCCCCCTCTCCCTGGATTACTGTAATCCAGAGACTCTCTTTGTGTGTGTCTGTGCGTGTTTGTGTGTGTGTACCAAGATACAGCCTTGCTGAAGATCCTTGTAGAATAGTGGATTACTGTGGCTAATGAATGCAACCAGTCTCGCCTATTATAACCTATATTTTATTATATAATTTCTTACTCCCTGACTGTTGCCTTACAGTAATGACAATAAGTGAATCAGTTCACAAATAAATAAACCATGTTTGCACCTTTTGTCCAGAAGGCTTTTAACACTTTCTGTATTTGGTCTCTTCTCATCACCTTTCTGAAACATTTCACTTTTCCCTTATATTTAAAGTAATTGCACATGAAGCAAAAGTCAACATGTTATTGAGATCAGTGTAAAACACCTTTAACAGACAGAAACAGTTAGTTATATACAATACAAAGAAACAGTACAGAAAATAGCAATTAAATAGCCATTAGTGCAAATGATTAATGAGGAGACCCATTAACTTCCACACCCAATCTAATCTAATGACACCACCCACTCTCCTGTATTACCACTATTCCATAGTGTGTGTGTCCTGAGGTAGAGCTGCTGATTTTCCATTGGTTATGGAGGCGTCTGAGAAAGGCAGATGGCCTGGGCAGTCAGCAAACTGCTTGAGCTGTGAGCTCAATTTAAGAAACCAGGAAGTTTTATTAGGATTCTCTCTGTGTATTTGTGTGTGTGTGTGTGTCCTTGCCTCCTCCCTGTAAGGGATTCTCCCTAAAGAGATTTGATTCCTTCTCTGCATCACTACACGCTCTAATCACTCGAACCAGCTGTCAGCGCGTCAGCCTCCCTCCTTCCTCCCTCTGCATTGGCTGGCACCACTTAACCTCACATCCTCTGTAGACCATAATGGACTATCACGGCATCCACACTGACACATGATGAAAATATATCAGCCGCTGATCTTGCTGACTGCTCCTTCCAAATAAACACACATTAGCCCATAATTACCAGTGATGCATTTTGAATTAAAACTTGAAACTGCTTCCCTGAAAAGACCAAAGATTTTCCTCTTTTGTTTTTTCTCCTCCTCTGATAGTCTCCGTCCTAACGTTTTCTAATCCTATGAAAATTTAATACTATCCTATAATACTATTCAGTCCATTACACTTAAAATAAGTTTACAGTATGGCAGTGGTATCTGTTTCTGTTAAGTCTCCACTTATAGCAAAACAGAAATACTGAACTCGAACAGTTAAAAGACCGTATGTTCTGGAAAATGTGATGGATACAATAACAATAAACAACAATAAACACCACTCAGTGTAATGCAGTACGGTTCAATAGCAGCACAAACTACATCTTCCAAAATAATTACCTCTCTAAATAAATCTCAGCAAAAACTAAAAATTAACAGCTCAATGACAAAGGATTTCTTACAGGTCAGTTGTGTTACACTACAAAATAAAAACAATTTTATTATGTTTAGACCTGAAGTAGTCAGAAAATCACTATGCAATATTTGTGCTTATCATTGATACTTTTAAGTTTCCTAGAAGCAGTAATGAAGATAATGAACATCAGTTTCCTCAATCAGATTAACAACTCTGTAAAACATTGAATGTTTGACATTGTTCGACTCATTACTTGTCTTTTTTAAATCTGACACGTTATATTGAACCTCTGCAGTGCCTCAACTCAGGCCTTTCATGACTGAACAGGACCAACTTGCAACATAAGCCGAGCTGCTGCTGCTACTGCTAACGCCAGCAGTGAAGATTTACAACCTTCAGCTGATGGTTTCACAACAGACATCAACACGAGTGATGTATTGATCAGGGCACATGATAGTCAACATGGTACTAAATGGTCTGTGTATGGATTTTTGGATTATGGCCGAGAGTCAAAAATCTCCACTGGCCCATACCTAGAGTGTTTGAGATCTAAGATGAAACTTGGGGTTTGGTGTTATGATCAGCTAAGTGTGGCCAAGATAACCCCCAAGGGAGGAGAGGGGGAGGACAAAGCGGAATTATAATCTGCAGTGACATTTACTGACAAACAGACTGACTGGTCTTTTATTTTAGACTTTTGATGAATTCCTCGCAAATGCTGCACTCGCTACATCTACGCTGAGTGTCCTTGGTGTTCTGAGACTGCAAGAATGCTCAGGGGACTAGTAAGTTTTCACCTCTCACTGCTGCACCTGAAGTCATTCACAGACCCAGCCTCCACACCCACACCCCAATACTGCCACCCAAGACTTTTTGGAACACTCCGGCCTGTGTTGATGGATAAAACATCAGATTATCTTTTCTAAACATGAATTATTAGTCTGATGAGTCCTGGGTTAGTGGAGTGAGTAAAAGCTCTCAGTCAGTTGTTGGCAAGTCTAGAACCCCTGGATCCTCCCAGCCCACCAGAGTGAGTTCTACCATTGCCAAACACTGTGGGAGAGTGCACCAGTCATCACCACATCTGTGTGACGAAGGGGGTTCAGGTTACACGGGACAGCATCTCAGAGGTAGAGCACAGGCCTCCATGGCAACCTGTGATATCTGAGGAGGAGGGTGCTATCAATCACATCCATAGCTCATCCCCCACGTCCCTCCCTCTCCTCTCTCTGTGTGCTTCTCTCTCATGACGGTAACAGCACAACATGCGATGCAAGAACAATTATGAACAGCTGAGAGTCTGTCTTGTCCTATATTGGCACTACACATGATTGCCCAAATAATGAGAAACAAAGCAAAAATGTGCTAGTGCCAAAATAGGCAAAGAAGAAGAGAACATTTTAGGAAGAACAGTTGGTTAAGATCATATCCATCTGCAGGTTTTAAATCAACACAGACGCTTGGACACGGGACGTGTGGTTCTGTCTCTACTCTGTTTATGGCCCTATGGTAATTCACTGATAGTGAGCTGTGACAGTGAATTCTACCAGTGCCATACACAGAACAGGAGGAGATACACATGTAGTCACATATTAAAGCTAAATCTTGACATCCTGTGTGGTGCTTTATGATCAAGTTTCACTTTTATGTCTGCCTACAAACATCTGCAGACATTTTTAAAGTTTGGGGAGATTTGGCTTAACAGTCCTCCTTTTCCTCATAGCTGGACAACACGTGTTGTACACTTTTGCCGGGACAGACTGGCTTTAATCACTTATTTCCCAATTCACCTAGTTTCTTTATAAAAATCCTCACAGATATAAGGTTGTAGATATATTCTTCCAAAAGGTACTGTGGCTTTATTGCCAGGGTTAGTGTTTTGGGGCCATGAGAGCCACTCTGAGCCTGGTGGAAGGAGCAGGTCTGCTGCTCGGATTGATTCTGGCTGTAGGGAATGATGCGCTAAGTGATTTTTGAGATGCTCCAAATGGGTCCCAAAGCAAGGCTCATCTTCCTGTTTCCGGGAGAGATCAATAGAGTAAAAAGCTTCAGAGAGCGCGCGAGAGAGAGAGAGAGAGAGAGAGAGAGAGAGAGAGAGAGAGAGAGAGAGAGAGAGAGATGAAAATGAATCAAAAGGAAAGTTGCTTGACTGAGTTGCATGCTTTTGGTGTCTCCTTGGTGTCTTGGCTGCTGTTACCAAAGAGTAGCAGTTATATTATCTGTGATGATGATTACTCCATACATATCTGACAGAGGACAATAAGATTTAATTATATTTACATAATTGTATCATAATCAAGATTCTAGTGGAGAATAAATTAACCACAATATATCTAACCACCAGACCTTTACATGATGTAATGTTTTATTTATCGGCTTTGCGATGACAATCAGCTCAACTAAAGGTTACACATTTATAAGTCTTTATTTTAGAAGTAGTGATCATATTAAAATTGAAATAAGAATAGCCCGATAATTCTGTATAAATGTATCAAAGGATTCTGCCAGGCTGTAGAGGCCCGTGTGGATTCTTACCTTAAAAAGGAGATGCTATATAGTAAATACACACATCATTTGAGTGAGAAAAGGAGCAGAAGAAACATCCCCATTGAGCCAAACCTCCTCCGTAGGATATCTTCACAGACTGGCGTTTTTAAACGTTTTAAAATTATAACAAAATTGTTATCCAGGGATTTAGGTGGGGAATAAACTGGGCGGTTTTCTGGAAAAAAGCTGGACATGTTTTAGGTTCTTCTTCACTGCACTGGTCCAGTGTCCTTTTCATCATTCTCCTTTCCTCTCGGTTCGCTGCTTGTTTGGACTGTATGGCCAGGGATTTTCTAGTGGACAGGTAATTAGTTGGTAAGCACCTTAACCCACTGGCACTGTAGTAATCCACACCGCCCTCATCCCTCTCCTTCTGCCGCCTCTACACACAGGCCTACAGCACCCTTTCTCTGCGCCTTTTACGCAAGGGACGCGCACTGCAGTGGCGACGTTAAAGACACTGGAAAACAGTTTGGTTGTTAGTTTGTTTCCCATATTACTTCAAACGAAATTGGAGTTATAGTAGAATAATTATAAATCATTTGAGTTGTTTTATACTACAAGCAGCCCGATGATTAAGCATTGATTAATGCGCTAACTAACATTTAAGATTTCACTAAAGTTGGAAAACTCTATCTTTCATTTACCTTGCTCATTTTCAGACTCTGATGGTACAAAATCCTGGTGTTCGTTAACAGCCCAGAGACCTACCAGCGTCCACCGGGTGTGGCATCCTGCTGCAGCCAGGCCTGAAGCTCCGCACTCTCTCATCTCTGCACTCGACTAAAAGTTTCTCCGAGCCCAGGACACCTCTCCTCCTCATTATATACGGACATCCAAAGTTCTCTCAAGGGCTCATTTACCTGCTGTCGGTGATTATTAGACAGATTGCAGGTGGAAGATTAGGCGTCATCCATTCAGGTGATGTGAATCCGTCGGTGGGATATAAAACAGGTTTGGGTTTCGGCTCTTTTAAAGTTGATGCTGAAATCCACCCGTGCACCCTTTGTCCTCTCCATACATTATGAAGGAGGCGCAGCCGGCCAGCAGAGTCTCTCTGCGCAGCGCTGCTTCTACAGCCGATGCTGCTCTTCTGAAACAACTTTAACGAGCATGTACGAGACCTCATTTTAAAATTTATATCACTGTTTAAAGTTATATTATATTGTTTATGCTGTACTTTTTCAGCGAATTGCAATCTTTTTGAACTAAGAAATTTAGCTTTAAAATTACAGTAACAATTGCTGTAAAAAAGTTACTGTGGAATAGTTCTAGGCTGTGAAATGAATTAGTGTAGTGTAAACATGGGAGGATAAAAAGTGGGCACCTGGGCCAAGACATGTAATTATGCAGTTAAAACTCTAAAATTGAACTGTACTTCCCCTTTCTACATCTAATATAACTCTCTAATGGGAGTTTATAATGTATTAGATAATGTTTTATTAGGTAAATTAAAACTATTGCATTTGAAGGCACCTTTTAATCTAGAATCTGGTTTATAAAATGCTTCTGAAGGCAATGATTACAATTACCAAAAGCTTGATATGCATTACAGTGACTGGTGTTCCCATCCAGCCAAAGAGGAAACCTGAATACACTGCGTGGCCACACAACTATGAATATTTCATAAGATCAATATTGTCTGTTAACGAAAACCCTAGTGTCTCAACAAACAGGAGGAACGACTGTGCAGGCTTTCATTTCATTCATTTACTCATTTAAAATGATCCACGTCCGATTTCTTTTTACAAATCCAGAAAATAAACCCAGCAATATATGAATTACCAAGATGTATAGGTCTTTTAGGAACTAAAACAAAATTAGAATAATAATGTGTCAGAAAAAGACTGTAGGAGCCAATGTCCTACAGGAAAAGAAAAACCATCTGACGAACCCAAACATGCTCTTGGCAAGTCACAATTATAAGATGGTAACAAAGCTGTACCATAGCATTTCAATTCAATATTTACTTACCAAAACCTATTATTTATTGCGAAACAGTCTTGACTCTCAACAATAACTATTTCAAGGCCCCATTTTTTTATTCCTAATACCCACAGATGTTACTAACAATATTTCTGATGTTGTATTGACGTGTTCCAGGAATGTGACAGTGAGACAGCATGAATTAGGATCCTGAAACTAAAACAGCTGAGTGAAATTCAACCATCATTAATTTGTTCATTTCACATGCTTTCCCTACTGTGGAGTACATTTCAAGAAGTTTATCAGCTGCATTAACAATGACAGATGATATAAATATCAATATTTCAATTTAATATCAAGTAATTTAGACTTAGCAATGTAATTTCAGGTTTTATTTTACATATATGCAGAAAAGAATAAAACCAACGGTAACTAAAAATTTAATCTAAAACTTAAAAAACTAAAAATAAATATCTGTAGCTTTATCTAAAAACTAACTTGGGGACTCCTTATGAATATCTAACTTATAGTCTGTAAGGCAGACAGGCAGATAGGACCGCCATCTAGTGGACAGAGAAAAGACAGGCGTAACATTGACTAGTCGCGTGACCTAAGAAAACTAAAATTTGATAATTTAAATAAAACTGACATTTTGAATATAAGTCCACAAACACTGTCATACACAAAAGCATAATGACATTTCATATATATTTTGTTGTTTATTTCTTTCTTCAAATTACAAGGGAAGCACATTTATTCATTTTTTTAATTCAAAATCTGGGATATCCCAACTTGAATCCTGGACATAGGGCTTAAGAGAAAAAAATCTAAAACATTCAAAGAAATTATAGGCATTGAGTATAATGTTGTTAATAAAAATAGATAATACACTGAGAAATCCAGATAATGACAAACAAGGCTGGACAGTGTGTTATTTTGGTTGCAAACAGCAAGTGAGTGTGAAATTAGAGTAATTTTACCTAGATTATTAAACAAATACATATTTTATGCAATGTCAAAATATAGAACATGCTAGTTTTATTAATCTATGTTCCTCTCAAATGAAAATAACCCCTCTTGCAAGAGACCGTGCTAGAGATTGATACCTTTGTAAAAAATTATAAATTACACTTCTCTAGTGATGCCCGTTCTGCACAGGAACTAACAAGCATGTGAACATTTTGGGGGGTAAACCCGGAAAAAGGTACTAATCTTCCCAATAAGAAAGAAAATGATGAAACTAATGATTGAATTTACTGTAACTTTTAACTGAGATGGCCACTCAAGAGTTTCATACTTAGAGGAACATTATACATTTTTCTTCTGACTTAACCTCGGGGTAAACTATCTACAAATCCAGTTTGAGAAGGAATTCCTATTGTTTTGTTATTATAGGTATAAAATGAAAGTATGCTTGTAGATCCGTTCAATTTTGGTCCTGCCACTTTATAGAAAACAACTGCTCAAGTGTGGCAAAAGTAAATGCAACAGTGTTGAATGGCTGTAACAAAGAGCCCTTCTGTCTAACAATGTAACTGTCTTTGATGGAGACATTTGCATAAGAAGGGAGTGCAGGGGTGCAACATATCTTTGCAGGAGTTTATCCTACAAAGAGTCATCCTACAGACAAAGATGCATTATTTCTCCTCATCTTTTCAGGACTATAAGTCTTTAAACTAGTGTGTTATGTAACTATTAAACCATACATTATGATAGGATTCACCACCCAAAAAAACGAACTATCCCTACGCAAGTCAAACATCTATTATAGTTCAACACAAGCAATAGGCAAAGTTTAGTAGAATTTAAAAAAGAAAAGAAAAAACACACACCTGGATAATCACCGCCAAACCCCCCCAATTAAAGAGGCCCAGCACACAAGTGTCCTCTACAGGTCTACAGCATTACAGCTCCACAAAATCTCCAACACAAACTTTACTTCTGTGTCATACCACAATATACAAAGATACTCAGAGAATGACAAACACTTTCCTAAAACGGAGAGGAGGAGGAGGGTGTTGAAGATGAGAGGGATCGGTGAATCTTCTCCTCCGCTTCTGCTGAGCATCAGGTCAGTACAGCACGTTTTAAAAACACCATGATTCTCCCTGGAATAATTTCATGCATGCACACTGGCACACAGAAACACGCACACGCATGCTGTGATGTTGTCATGGTTGATGTGTCTGTTCTTCTTAATATTGTGTGCGATGTGTCAGCAGGTCTGCACAGTGGGAAGTCCTGTCAGAGAAGCTGTTTGCAGCCCCACCAGTTGCTGCACGATTAACACATGACCGCACTGTGGACACTTGGTGATGATTGTAATGGCAACTCCCCAGAACGGCAGTGTTGAAAGAAAAAAAAAAAGAATGGAAAATATCCACAATCTTCTGAAGTCAAGATCACTTACAAAGAGTGGATTGTCACAATGGCGTCCTCTGTTGGCAAGGAAAAGACTAGGAAGAAACTTTAATTCAGAGAAAATGTGGTGAAGTGAAACTAAGTGTAAACAGTTTTGTTTCAATGATTTCCTCTGGCCTTCTACATTGGTCTCACTGCTCAGTTTAGACAGTCGACAAGGGAAATGAATGATGCACTCCCTCCTGATCTAAACAAGCTCTGTCTGTGTGAAGGGGGTGCAGAGGTTCATGAATTCCTAAATAAGGGTTAATATTCTGCAATATCACACTGCAAATCAGTGTGTATCAATAAAAAAATCCTTGTGTTGCTGTAAAAAAATTGTCTTTTTCTCTCATTTAAATATGAATATAGTATTGATTTCAGCTCTTGACAAATGGCAAGTCTGTTGTTGGGTTAAGGGGGCAGGATCCCCCCCTTCACTACAACTCCATGTCTTGAGCCTCATCCTCTGAAAAGTCTGACATGGAGCTCTCGGAAGAAGAGTCGCCCCCTCCCTCCTCCTGCTCCTTTAGAGCCTCCTCTGTGGCGTACTTCTGGATGTACTCTGAAAAAAGGAGGGGGGAGATGGATGACTGAGCCTGTGGGACATCCATAGCAACTTAGCAACAACAGAGAAGCTAACACTTTCACACATTGACAGGTACATCAGTCATGGCTGAAGAACTCTTCTGTAACTATGCACAGGATCAAAGTTAGACACAGTTTACAGCATTTGATGAAAATGTTTTTACTCTTTACAAAAGAATCTCCACTTAAAATCCTTCTTTCTTTAGGAGCTTCTAAGTGTATGTTTCGGTCTTCTTCAGCAAGACCTCAGCTCATCTTCGTGAGTTCAACTTCTATGTCAACGTAGATAAAAACTAAATGAACATGATTTTAGAGAGATTTTGAAGTGCTAATGAAGAATGCATCTCATGAACATTTTGATATTATGGTATTATATTTCCTCCTACTTCTTTCTGTGAGGATTGTTTGGGCCTGTTCTGTTTTGTTTGTGAGAAACATTCATTCACAAAATTTCTTTTGGAGATTAAAAAGAATGTCACAGCAGAGCTTCAAGTCCGCTGTCAAAACTAAAACAAACGTAACAGTCATGTAAAATTTTTCATGTAAGTGGCCGCAGTAGAAGACACAAAATACAACAGAATGTACAAAATGTCAACAGAATGTTTGTCAACGTACTGTATTTCCTCTAAAAGTGGGTATGGTGACTCTACAGCCAGTGCTAATTTTAAAATCACATGTTCTATTGTAGAGATTCTGGGAAATGAGAACTCATGGTAAATGGCATTGTGACAACTAACGTCAGGGATAAGGATTCCCATCAAAGTCAAATGAATCCATCTTCCTTGTAATTCATGGGATAAGACTTTGCACAATTGTTTCCAGGTTACTTACCTAGTTCAATCGTAAAACTTATCCTCAAACATTTTAAAAAACTGCTGTTGGTGGAAGAATATATAATTAGCCCTGGATATATACTCCTATGCAGTTAGCTGTAATGACTACTACAGTTGACTACACATAGTTATATATTGTATTTACTCTCATAAAATTATGTTTATTCTGATGACTAAAAGTTGCACCACCACTTATTTATCTCAATAAAATTTTAGAGCATCAGTGATTGGAAACCATTATTCACATTTTCTGTGGGTTAATTATATTCATTTTCTAATGGAGCTCCTTGCCAAATGCCAAATGCATAAAAGCTGAGAAACCATGGACAAAAATGACCATACACAGTTTTTTTTAACTCAACATTTCATATTTCACTAGTAAACACTGGTGTGCCACCTTTGATCTTGTGTTTATAATCCTCCGGTCGGTGTAGGTACATGGCAGCTGCATCCCCATTCAGAGGATCAATTGGATTGGGGTAGGCGAGCAGCTGGGGGAGGAACGACTCGAAGATGTTGGTGAGGTCTGAGGGATATGGAGAAAAGGATTAGTCAGCACAGAGAACAATCAACCTACATAGAAAACAAAGTGGACAAGCTTTTGTTACATCAGCACTGAGTCATTCCATCACTTACCAAAACCAAATATTATTTAAAACTTCACGAATAAACGTGTGGTTAAATTTCTCATTCTATTGACAGATACTACAGCACAATGTTCCTACTTGTGAGCAATTGAGATGACATAGCATTAGCTCTCAGTGTTTTTTAGCAGGTTATTTTGGACATTATACAGTTTGTCTTAAAGGTCAGAGTGACAAACTGCATCCATGTGCCTCTGTATCTTACTGAAGCTTTCACAGCTAGATTTTGGGTTGTGCTGGCATGTCTGAATATGCCCTGTGAACCATAGCTGAACCATCTTGGTTTGCTTAAAAAAACACAACCATTTTCAGATACATAACTTAAAAGTACTGGAGTTTGGGGAATTATAATAAATATACATGCTGGAACACGTTATGTTCAATATTATGATGTGAACCTTTTTATTAGTCTTTGACATAATTGGAGTGCTACTTCAACCAGCTACTTTTTCAAAGTTACTGTGTTTTTCTATTTATTCAAATGTTCAGTCTATTAGTCATCACAGCTAAACATTATCTGTGCAAAGTGCTTGTCACGCTGGTATCATGCCACCCACACAATATACGCAGAGCACTTTTCATGTTTTTATATACACAGAACACACATCCAAAAAACAAACAAAGCAGTGGGTCAAAAGCTAGAACAAATTAAAGTGTCTCAGCTGTCCACTCTGCTACATGAATCACTTTTAGTTTTCTGCAGTCTTTCCGAAAGGTGTATCTTTTGGCAACAAGGACATACTGTTGAGAAAACTTGGGATCATTATTACTACCTTCCTATATATCAGTGTTAAATGCATGAATTCATTACAAACAGCAGCTGTCACTAAATTGTAAGTTGTTTAAACCAAGTTGCTCTGCCTGATGTTGCATTATTGAGATGTAAGTTATTCACTCATACCGTTAAGACTGTTTCAACGGTAAACCCACATGAGCTGTCCACATGGCAGCAATGGCTTTGACCTACCATAAAGAGCGGTCCATGTCTGGTTTATAACATCTAAACACACAGTTCCTGACCTGAAAAAAGAACACACCAAAATAAGAGCTTAGCAAAGCTTGTCAAAGCAAAACGAGGGTATAAAGCCGCAACTATAGTGACAGGAGGAAAACAAAAACATCAGCTTTTCCTCAATAGCATAAATCATTTCCTATATGGTAAATACAACTGTAGACTTTAGGCAACAACATTAAACTAAAAGCAACTACACAACCCACCAACATATACTGATTGAAATTGACCCACTTACGCTTCATCAATGTTGGGATGAAATATTTTATTCATGAATCCTGCAAAACAGAATAAGTGTTTTAATCATTCTGAATTAATTTAGTACTGCTTGTTTTGGTGAAGCTAATAATTGAGTTTCAGAGCTTTGCATAATATATAATTTATAAAAAATAATGTAAACATATAAAATCACAAATATTTCCATACCTATTGATGGTGATTTGAAGGGATACTTATCTGGCAGGTCCACCCGAACCTTCCACACACCTCCTTCATACGGTGCTAAGCAAATAATATTCATCAGTTTATTCTTAAAACAAAGACACTCCATGACATAAAGAGTGTGAAATTAAATCTGCATTGTCCAGACTACTTAAAGTATAGTTCAATATTTTGGGATAATATTCTATTTTATCCCGATTGTTTGATGAATACTACTGTCATATTTGTATGCTAAGAATGAAACTATCCTAAGATACGTTAAGCAGAAGCTAAGTGTAGCATTACATTTAGTACACAAGAGTGTTACTGAACTCGATGTCTACATCTTCGACAAAAAGAATCTAAACATATCAAACATATCTATTTTACATCTGCTGCTTCAAACAAATCCTTAACAAGAAACACTGAGGCAACACTAATTTATTTTAAAATACTCAGTTGAAAATGTGAATAGATGTGAAAATCTGTCTATTGAAAGAGGGTCTTACTTCCAGGTGGTCCATGAAACTTGACCACAAATTCATTGAGTCCGCTGAGAATGGTGACCTCATGCTTGCTCTCGATGCTGATGCTTTGTTAAGGAAAAGACAAATCCAAAAGACAGCAAAGACAGGGGACCAAGGATTCAAACAACATATGTTCAACAAGATGTCATCACAAACAGGCTGAGCTCAGGTGTCTAAATGTTTGTGTCTCTTTGCATGTGAACATGTTTGGGCAGAAGTCAAATACAGGCTCAATAAAATGAGCCATGGTAGTGAGATCTATACAGCGACTACTGTCTGACAAACTCCAAACCAGCAGAGAAGTCGACAACAGCTACAACAAAACAGCATCACACTGTGATACACTGTGAATCATCTTTTCTATTGTAAGACTTAAACACAACTTTTTCTGCTGCAAAGTACTTTAATGATATTATATCCCACATACATTTTTCAATAAAAATTTAAAAAAAGTGGGAGTGGGAGTGTGGGAGTTCGTTTATGGTACAGGCATCAGCAGAGAGTCAATTAACTATAAAATACAATCAGGCTCTAAACATAAAGCTGCCTTCTAAGCAGCGATGAACACTGATAGGACATTTCATTTTTATTGCAGGTAACTACCCACAGGAGAAATAGACTGGTGATTAGGGTGTGTATGTGTGTGTTTCATGATCACAGCACATGGTGACAGCAAGAGACATGAGTCAATTGTCTGACAACACAGAAAGGTTGAGTGTGTTCAATCATGATTGTGCGAGTCTGACACAATGAAAGATGAAGGAAAAATAAAACACACTCACACCAAAACCACACAAGAAACTGTTGCACCCAGTTTCATCATCCTACCATAAATCCGTGTCATCCTGATCTCAACAATCTAACAAACACTTGGATGCTAATTTAGTCCCAAAAAGAATAACCCTTTATTGCTTAATTACGTAACTGTCAGGCAGCAAAATAACTTCAGACATCTAATGGAGAAGACATAAAGCTCAGTCACTTGATAGAAAAATGCCTGCAAAGCACTAACCAGTGTAGCTCTAAATATGATCTGAGAAATGGCTCCTATAAATAAAACCTGTTACAGATGTAGACTGTTGCAGTAAAAATATGCCTTCCCCAAGGGTTTTCCATAGAAACCCAAACATAAGCTCACTCAAGAGTAATGTGACTACACAAGGGAAAACCGTTCTTTTGACAAAACCTAACATGACAACATGTGCAACATGATTTACTTTGAGTATGCTATGCTACAAAGACGAGGGTTTTGGTGATTTACATGTTTTTTTTTTACACATTTGCTAATCTAATATTTGTGACAACAGATGTGTAAGATTTATCCCAATTGCTCTACTTATCCAGATATTAAACTAGTCAATGAAAATGTAGAAACACATTTGCTCCAGTCCCATTTCCTGAGTTTGACATACAGTGATGTTTGTTACAACAGCCATATAATCAGAGAGCAGCAGGAATAGCATCTATAGCAGCGGACCAGAATTAACTGTGCTCATCAGCGTAATCAAAACTAACATGTCTAACTTAACTATCTACTCTTAGATTTCTCCCCCATATTTTATAACACCAATTAACAAAAATAATACTCTTATTTATGTTTTGCTTTGGTTTTCAACTTTTAAAAGCTTTGATTTTACATACATCTTAGTTAATAAAATGGCTATCATCCTAAAGCACAAGCCTAAAATTCTCAAAATTCCTAAACTAAAGTAAAAATACCAAGTTACTCAGGCATTACAAAATTTGCCTGCAATGAGTAGGACGGAGTTTAAATAAGTCAAGCATTGTATCGATTTTAATATTAGTTGAAAATTTAATATTGGCCTATTGTCATTCACTTATAGCATCTGAGATAATAGCAAGAAAAGGAAAGCAACAATAACAAAATGTAACCTTAACCCAATAGGTATGTTGTTAGAAAATATTAGTAGAAACTATTAGTTTCATACTCAAATAATATTTTCACTTAAATCAATCATTAGTCTACAAACTTTCAAGACATAGTGTAAAATTGTGTAAAATATGTGTTATTTCGTGTGACCAACAGTCCAAGATTTCTGTAGTTCAAAAGAAAAAACAGAAAACCAGGAAATTGTCTAACTGCTGGAAGGAACTAGAAGGAGATCATTGTCCAAAAAAAATCAATCAAATTTGTTGGGACACATTCTCAATCATCCACTAATGAAAATCTGCTGCAGCAACAGTTGTGTATCTGTTAAGATGGAAAAAATACAACATATTAAGCGACTCTGCTTCTTAGTAAAGTGTGTGTATGTATCTCTGTCACTCCCATGGATTGGATGTTCCCAGCCCCCATCCCTGCATGTGCCCGGACAGCACGCTTGTTGTTCCTCCATCAGCTGTGTGTTAAGGCCCGCCCTCTTCCATGTTCCGGATGGTAACAGTCTGACCAATCACACTGCAGCATCTAGCTGCAGAACAAAAACAAAACCATTCCGCTCACGCTGTCACAAACCGCTTAATGCAAACTTATCTAGTAAGTGCCAACAATGACCAACAAGACGAAAATATACATTTAAGGAGACTATATTAGTCAAGTGTCAGCACATTAAAAACATATTACAATTTAAGATTCAACTGCGAAGACAGCTGTATTATTGAGAATATTAAAACGCATTTTTTTTTTCTTTTCGCACCGTTTAACTGCGGTAAACCCATCTTCTAGTTGATAACTTTCACTGTATGTCTGGAAAACACGCAGTACTTTAAACGCTGAATATAACGCATGCCTTGTTTATCTTCATTTCAAATAATTCTTTGTATTTGGACGTCAATTTAAACGTGCAGAAAGTGTTGAGTCTTGCTTTTCTGCTCTCTGAGGTTAATGCCTGTAGTTAGTTGTCAAAGTAGTAATTTATCAAAAACTGTCTTATGCTCCATCGACCTTATTTGTTATCTCTTGCGGATCGCATGATACAGTCTGCAATCTCAACATAAATGTTACTATCTAAATCGCGAGGAAATAATCGTGGCTTTCCTAATAAGCGTTGCCAAATTGTATAAATGTTCTTGCTAGTCCTTCACATTGTGCTGTCAGTCCGGTGGGACCACATATTATAGGCTAGCAGGCTAACTTAACGCATTCAAGCTAATGCTAACACAATTCGAAGCTAACACAGATAGCAGCCAACGTAACGTTGCGACAGATTCCGCTGCTAATTCCCGACTGACACATACAAGATCACTGCAAATTCATAGGCAAGCTAACGCTGGATAACCGTCAAGTGAATCAACACAATACTACACCTATATATATTTAGCCTCTTCGCGACCCAGCTAACGCTAATCTAACAGTAAGCTAACCAGCTAACGTTTTTCGACCCGTTCAATTGAACACCAACATTAAGTTTCCACAAAACATATTGATCTCACAAAGCTTTTAGCAACATAACATACATCCTTACAGCAGCTACCGGGAACAAACTGTGTCACTGATCAACATCAGAAAGCTGACAGTTGTAATAAAACCAGTTGTGCCTGTTCGATTTGGATATTTAAACTTGTTTATGTTCTGAAAGGATACAGTTTTACCACGTCGGTATCCATTCGCCTCTTGCCCGGACTTGGAGACGACATTTTTGTATTCCTTTCAGAAGTGATCTAAAAATACTGCGGCGATTAGGCAACCTCTCAGCTAGAAAATACCTACAAGCCCCTAGACTGTATCAACAGCCTTCCCACAATGTCCATAAAAAAACTCCTAGCTTCAACATCGCCCACTTTTTCGTTTCTCAGCGGATCCTGGGTGTTTGACCAGCTCTACCTAGTTGTGACCTGTCCTGAAGACTTTCTGCCACTGACATCAACCTCATGCGACCAGACTGTCGGGAGGAGGAGCTCCGCTGAAGAAATACACGACACAGATCCCCATTACGTTGCTGCTACCTATCCGTGAAGGTGATTTATACTGCTGCAGTCATTTCTGCAAAGATGGAAGCCAATATTGGAACAAGAACAGTACTCTTCAAAGTTGTTTTCCCGAGCCTGTTCGAATTGTGCTCGAAGGTGAAGTGTATGTTTTTCTATTGTCCTTAGATCTACGATGAAATTAGCTCATTGAAAGTCTGAAACAAGCACATGAAGCCAAAGTTAACCATATTCACATGCACTTCGTGTCCAAAAATGTAACCATTTAACCATAAATATGTCTAATGACTGGCTTTTGTGCACACATCATTTGGGAAGTATAGTGAATAATGAATATTGGTAGTGATCTGAATACAAATATATAATAGCTAGAATTGGGAGTTTATAAGACAGTTTTCACCTAACAACAATGCTGTCTAATACAACAATCATATTAAAAAAATCTAAACAATGGGCAGAGAATGTCGTTTGTGCAGCTGCTTAACTGTATTGCATAACACCAATGCAGAGGTATTAATTCTACATTTAAAGGCCTGGCCTATTTTCCCTCAGGCGGAAGAAGCTGCTTGGATAAGTAGGTAAATGTTTACAACCAAGAAGAAAGAAGTCCAGTGGACATGATTACATTTTCAGATAACCAAACCTGGGTGGCTGAGAATCTTAACTGAGACACATTTAAATGCAACTTCTTTTTCTCCCAACTTGAGCAAAGAGGGGGAACAAACTAAACAAACCAGCAAGTTACATCAATGTAAAACAACCAATGTACACATAGCAAACACATTGAAAATACAACAAAAAAGAAAGACCTCAATCCACCAAGCCGCTTCTTTTGCCATCATGACGGTTTCCATTTTCATTACACATCACAATCCAAAACTTTTCCAGAGGGAATAAAATATGATAATTTACAAATGACAAATATGAATTGTAATCAAATTAAATGGCATGGACCCTAATTAAAGAGACTGAAGCCAAATCTGTCATAATACGTCAATAAATATCTCCCAAACCTTATTGAAAATATCATTGTTTTTCTAGAACTGGAATGTCTGATACTGATACCTTGTGTCATGGAAGTTTATTATGGACAAATCTTTAAATTTGTTTTGTTTAAAATCTTTAAACAAATGTGCTCTAAAGACTTATTTCTGCAATATTTTCAAAGGCTGTCAAATACAGTGCAAAGGTCAGGGCACTGATTGTGACCAGAGATCTATCTTTCCATGCTCAAAGGTGGAGTTTGAATGTTGCACTGAAAGAGATGACCCTTCAAATATTCATCTTTCTACAACAGAAATGTGGATGCACTAAAAGCCACAGCTACATATGAAAATATAAGGAGGGTTGTATGTGGAGAAGGAGATGGGTTTGTAGCAAAAAAAATAGCAAGCAGGGGATAGCAAGCAAAGGCCTGTTGCTGTGGACTTGTCTTACTCCATAAGAGAGAGTCCAAAGCAACAGGCCTTGCTAAAGTTCTAATAAAGTTTAGATCGAGACAGGTTTATATGAAGACAGGAGTTAGGAACTCGTTACAAATTACCGACTGCTGATATATTGTGTTAGTGGTTGCTTCTTTTGGCAAGATCTGATTAATAAAAATGAAATGTTTTAAAGATAAAACTTTATCTCTCTATCCCGGTCTTGTTTTTGAGCTGTTTTCGTACCTTCCTTTGAAACTTATATAAGTTGTTGTTCATGAAAACTTCAAAACATTCGTTACAACTATATTTAAATGTACTTTATAAAAGACCTAACTGATGCGATGTTTACAGGAATTACTCCTGAAACAACTCTTGGATCAAGAATAGGTAAACTTCTTGGTTGGCCACATTTGGATTTGGACAATTTCCAAATCCAAATTTTCATTTTTTTTTCAATTTTGTAAATCAGGAAGCGTTTATTTTGACATCTGCATCCTCCATTCTGCAAATTCCCACGGATGTCGTGGATTGTCTTTTAAGCCTACAAGGGAAATTATTGTAGCACTTTCTCAAGAGGGACTCCGCACTTTTCATACAATAGATGGGTTCTCCAGAAAGGTATGTTATTGTCTACTACTGACACAATCCACTCACTGGCTACTTCATTAGGTACACCTGTACAATTTAATCCAATCCAATACAGCAGCTCTGACGTGACTTCTACATTTACTAAGTTATAATTTGTCACTTTTTAAGTTGGATCACCTTTCTGACAGTTCAAACTTAAAAACAGACAAATTCTAACCTTAGAAGTAGAATTCATTGCAGAGCTGCTGTATTGTATTGCATTAGATCCAGGAGTACAGTACAAGTGTGGAAAATGGTATAAACATGAACTACATAGTTTTAGCAATGAATAGTAATCTAATGTTTTAGGATTTGTTATTACAAGTTGGTCATTGTTTTCCTTTGGATGATTACTCAATGGTTAAATTAAAATTTTTTGATTCAGAATTGAGCGCCTGTGGCGAGGCATTTGCACCAGTGTGACCCAGGCGTACTATGAGGTGCTTGACATCCTTGGGCAGACGGCTGGCTGGATTTGTCTGACATTGTGCACATGTTTTGTGCACATTATGTGTTCCTTCCTCGGCTATTAGATGCATTTCACACTTTTACAGAAGATTGGGACAAAAAAACAACCAAAAAATTAATTAAACTTCACAATAAATGAACATGTGCCTCTGACTCATTAGTCTGTTGCAATTTCATCATTAACTAGTGAGTAGCTCAGACATTTTTCAAATGTTGTCGGGGTGAGCAACTGGAAATGTAATTGTTTGACTACATGCACTTACAGTTGGAGAACAAATACAAAGGCCTTTTCTCAGCTGGCCAAGCATGGGGATAACCGTTATGGTTGAGTGTAGTACGATAGCCGTGAAACACAAAAAGAATGGTTTTTCAGTAGTAGTATTGTGACAAATAGTGTGAATAGTGTTCACACATCGTGTGTGTAATTTGGAATTGTTAAAGAATAAATCAAAGTTTTAAAACTATCATTCCTTTTTTTAATTAAAACTACCTAATTATGCAGTTTTTGTTTTCCACACACTTTGCCAGTGTATCCACAGCTTATGATGTCATCAATAGGCTCATTAATATTCTCATCAGTTGCGCTGTTTATCTGAAAGCAAAGAAAACAAATGTCAAGTAAGAAATGTTTCCAAATTGATTCAATTTATATCACAATTTAATGTACACAGATAATAGGTCAATTATTTAGCAAATAACAGCAATCACCCCCAAAGATTTAATGTAAAAAATGTTTACTGAGATTTCAGCAAATTAATTATCATTACCTTTATATAGCAGAGGTACATGAACCACCATTCACACATGAAGACCGCCTTGAGCCATACTATCTGCTATAACTTCCCCTGCAGTCCTGAATATTAGGTGAATAAAAACACTTTTTACCTTGAGTTAACGTTGTAATTAATGTAACTATATATAACAGAAGGCAAAGACAAAGCAGCAGAAGTAGTTTTGATCCAGGCTGTTAAGACAGTCAAGAGGACTCTTCCCTTTTGTATCATTGCTGCCCACAGAGTTTCGTTTCAAACTCAAAAGCATTTCTGAATAACGAAGATATAGTAAATAAAACAATTGTTACTAAAAAGCTACAGCTTCCAACATTACACTGGCGTGCAGCTGTACCTCTTTAACATTCTTTACTGACAGCACCAGTATCAGTGCCAGATTCCCCCAAAAATGAAACCTTCAGTCAACATTTGGGAGAGGACTGTTTTTTGGCGTGGCTTGTTGCATCCCTCTGCTGAAACGATCACTTCGAGACACACAATGGGAAAAGGTGCTGCTTTCATCCACTTGTTAACTCATCCAATTCAAGATGTCCTCTGAACTTTAAGAAGAAATTATACACAAAGAGAAATAATACTTTATGGATCTGCCCTTTGAAATTTGTGTTCAAACTGTTTTTAGTAGAATAGGAAAAGAGATCTATGTAGAGTGTACACTTTCCATTTCCACTCAATCCTTTTAGCTGCTGCCCACTGTATCCATCAGAGTCAGGAGGAATGACAACCAATTTTCATTGCCAAACCCCATCTAAAAATGGGAAATCAATCTCAGTTCAATAGTAACATTACATTTAGTAGGAATTTGTGCTATTAAGTAGCATATAAAAGCAATACTGTAAATTTGTATAAGAGAATATTATTTCACATTTAAAGTTACTGGCTTCTTATTTTCCTGTTCCCTTTCAAGGGTCGCCACAGCGAATCACCTGCCTCCATCTAACCCTATGCCCTCTATCCTCTTCTGTCACGCCAACTAACATCATGTCCTCTCTCACTACATGCATAAATCTCCTCTTTGGTCTTCCTCTAGACCTCCTGTCTGGCAACTCCAAGCTCAGCACCGTTCTAACGATATATTCGCAATCTCTCCTCTGAACATGTCCAAACCACCTCAATCTGGCCTCTAACTCCAAAACATTTAACATGAGATGTCCCTCTGATGTACTCATTCCTCTGCATGCGTAATGATTTCCGTAACTGTGAGGGTACGTTTCCAAAGTCCAGCCAGTCCAAGCTGGAGTTCCTCGTCTCCTTTGGGTGTCTTTGGGGTTGCTTATCAAGCAGAAAAAAGTTAAGAAACATTTTTGTGCTCGTGCATATGGTGTAAATCATCTTTCGCCTTCTGCCTCTGTGGAAGAAGTACAGGAAATTATCTATAAAGATAAAAACGTTTGATTATTTATTATAACTTATTTAATTTTAAGTTTTAGGTTGCTCACATCAGAAGTGAGACTAATGGAAAGGTATCCATGCGTAATTTCAAATCTTCAGTTGCAGATTGATTTGTGCACTTCTTTAATTTGTGTCAGTAGATTGTATTTGATAACGTACCATTCAGTATGTCCTATAGTCATGTGAATATCACATCAGTGTTGAGAATGAACAATTGTTCGTTAGGCTTGTTCATTAAGGGTTCATTAAGGGTTGTTTGTGGAGATATAGTGTTCTTGGATTCTCTGAAAAGCTTCCTATAAAACTACTGGTATACTACCATTTATAACGACTTCGTTTTAGATTAACTTCACAATTGTTTTTAGTACAGAACCCATGAAGTCATTATCAAAGAAATGGCTGAAGTCCATATGCAAAACCCCCAGTGTTAAAGAGAATCAGCATCTATTATATCGTCTTACATGAAACAAAGTAGTTGTCTATTAGAGTTCAAAAACATAAATACCAATTTTCAATCGCAA
This sequence comes from Channa argus, assembly GCF_033026475.1. Taxonomy (NCBI): domain Eukaryota; kingdom Metazoa; phylum Chordata; class Actinopteri; order Anabantiformes; family Channidae; genus Channa; species Channa argus. The sequence continues at coordinate 17,976,936 of NC_090200.1, forward strand.
CAAATTTTTCTAAAGACGCAAAAGAGAGAGGATCAACTATGAAACAGTGTTTTATCTTGCCATACGTGGCAGATTTAGCAACATAATTTACAGTACAATCATTTGGTTAGCTATTTTAATGTCTTTATGCATGGCCTAACAAGTAGCATGAATGTAGTTTATCTCTCGATCATGATAATCACTTTGGAAGTTATTTGAATGAGATATTATCATGCCGTGGAAATCTATGATTTGATCACCAACATTGACAACTCATCTAGTGTTTAATCTCATTAACACAGCTGCAGCTCATTGTTCAGTAATACATTACTACATTTCCTACTCACTGTCACTGTACTGAGGATTTTTTATCAGGAAAGCAACAGCAAGTTTGCTATTAAGGCTCATCTCACTGTAACTTATAGGTTTTGGACAGGCAGTAAGAGCTTGAACTGTTAAACATTAACACGTTGTATGTGTATAAAACTATGTAGATATATGTGCCGTGATGTATGTTTTTTACACGCATTCGATGTAGACATACTAAAGTAATTTTTCAGGAGATTTATGTTTGTTCCTTTAGCGTAAGTATAGATAATTACAGCAGCAACCCGTAAAGATCTAGGGGAAAGGTTGAGTCTTTGTTGATCTGATCCGGAGGCAGCCCAAGTAACTAAATCTGAAATTTAGTTACTTTCTAATGCTGCAGAGAAAGATTTTTTTTTTGCTACATTTTAGGTCACCATACATATTGAAACAGTGGGATTGTATGTTGACTTGACTGCAGCTCCCCTGGCCCTAAATTAAGGGCCGAATCGTCATGCGGAACACGTTCCGCTGTGGCAAACCGAAACCCGTTCACTTGTGAGAATTTGTTGTACCCTTTGTCTAAGGGGGTCGTAAACTAAATGATCTAATTCGGAGACTTAGCATTAGGACATTATGGGGCGCATTTTTAAAATATTTTGTAATATTTTCTAGATAAACTGGTAATCTGTATAAGCAGAGAATTTTATTTGTGAAATTTTAACGCTCAACGCTGAGGCGTTAAGGTGAAGCAGTCATATCACAAAAGGATGTTCTACATTGCAACCCAAAAACTAAACATTTTACAGTAAAATGAATAAGAACAGAACTCTTTACATTATGTTAATCTCAGTTGCTGAATAGCCCAATAACCATGTCAGATTACTCATTTGACGCTGACAAAGGAGCCCAGATTTTTGTACAGCACTCAGTATGTGCTTGTAGAGGTGACCTTACTCAAATCTGACGCTCCTGATGCTTCAGCACGATCGTTGTTAGACAAACATTGAACATTTATTGTACTTGCTTCTCAATTTAGCCGATGACAGATCAATTGTACATACAACTTTAAGCACAGTAATCTCACAAGCTCTTTCACTAGCAGTTTCATCAAACTTGTTTCTCAAAGTATGTCTGAACTCACAGAACTCGGTAAGAAACCGTGTTCCTCTACAGCTACACACAGAACCTTTTTCTTCTACCTTGTTGCCATCTACACCTCCTTGTAGTCAGCTCCTCTGCTCCAGCTACCGTGTCACGTCTGCACCCTTCAGTAGCTGAGCTGAATTGCCTCTCTCTTTAACAAACCCTTAGCATTGGATTGTTTCCTTGACCACTGGTCAACAAACTTAAAAGGTAAACTACAAAGACAACCATCAAAAGCAAATTATCAAAGCCATAAAACAAATAACTAAACTGTGGAACCTTGATTGGCTCATACACACCCGGGCCCTAATTGTGCTCCAATATTAGAAACATTTAATGTTAGAAACAATTACTAAATTACTGCACAAACACAAAACAAATTATACAATAAAACACAAACATCATGACTATTCTTCTATGGTGTTCGCTCTTCTTTCTTCTGGTGCCAGAGGTTACCAGCACTTAACACACCGTAGGAGATCAGTTTTTACCACTGTCTCACTCCCAAGACAGACCTTGGTTATGGGTCTATCGAACGCGTTGGTCCTCGTCTTGATACGAACCTGATGGAGTAAACCTCGCCCATCCTTTATTGTGTGGAGGATCCTGCCAATCACCCAGGAGTTACGAGGAGCTGACTCATCAACAATCAACACAATGTCCCCAGGAACAAAATTGCACTTTGCATGTGTCCATTTTTGCCGCCTTTGGAGCTCAGGTAGATACTCTTTAGCCCAACGTTTCCAAAAGAGATCGGCCATATACTGGACTTTTGCTCCATCTACAGCGCCTGTAAAGATCATCTTTCTGGAAAACTCCCTGAGGTATCGAAGGCTGGGTTTAGGAGAAGAAGGTGATTTGGTGTCAAAGCCTCTAAGTAAATTCGATCATCAGAAGATGTAGTTAGTGGCCGACTGTTTAAAATGGCTTCCACCTCGCAGAGCAATGTCTGCAGACCCTCTTCATCCAAACGCTGATCCTTCAATGTAGCTCCAAGCACCGTTCTAATGGATCGTATTAAACGCTCCCATACCCCTCCATAAAGAGAAGCAGATGGGGGAATAAACATCCACCTGACGCCTCACTGAGTCAGCCTACTTTCTATTTTGGACGTGTTCCATTCTTCCAGAGGCCTCCTGAGCTCCTGCTCAGCACCAACAAAGTTTGTTCCATTATCTGAGCGTATTTCTAAAACTTGAGCTCTTCTTGCAATAAAGCGTTGAAGTACATTAATGAATGAATCCGTGTCCAATGATGCTGCCACCTCTATTTAAACAGCTCTGGTAGCCATACATGTGAATATGACACCATACCTTTTTGCAGTTGTTCTTCCCCGTTTAATAAAGAAACAAAGCAATCGACACCTGCTCTAGGTTTATCAGGTAAGACCCTACTATGTGGAAGGTCTGCCATTAGTTGCCACCCGGTTGCTCCATGTAATCTTTGACAGGTGCGACACCTGGATAGAATCTTTCTGATTGCTGAGATTGCATTTGGTATCCAGTATCTTTGACACAAAGTAGATAAGACATGGTTGCGACCACCATGGCCTATCCGCTCATCTGGGGGTCATCATCGACGACCAACTGAGCTTTAAGGAACACATCTCTTCAGTCTCTAGGGCTTGCAGATTTGCTCTCTACAACATCAGGAAGATCAGACCCTACATCACGGAATATACAACCCAACTCATTGTCAGGCGCTGGTCACATCTCGTCTTGATTACTGCAACGCTTTGTTGATGGGGTTACCAGTATCCACAATCAAACCCTTGCAGATGATCCAAAATGCAGCAGCTCGCCTCATTATTAATCAGCCAAAAAAGACCAATGTCACACCACTTTTTAGATCTCTACACTGGCTTCCTGTAGCTGCTCGCATCAGGTTCAAAGCTCTGTCTCTTGCTCACAGGGTGGTTAACTTGACAGCTCCCGCTTACCTCAACTCACTCATTCAAGTCTATAATCCTTCCCGCCCTCTGCAATCTGCCAACGAACGTCTGGTGGTCCCAGCACCGCACAGAAGACACCAAGCAAAACTGTTTAGCGCAATGATCCCACGATGGTGGAACGAGCTACCAAACTCTGCACGCTCAGCAGACTCTCTCCCAATATTCAAAAAACTGCTGAAAACAGAACTCTTCTGCATCTTCCTATGCACTTAAATTCTTAAAAAAAACAAAAAAACAAACAAAACAAAATTCCTTTCTGCTCTTTTTCGCACTTGCATCCCATAAACTGTGAACACTTTTCTGATAGCACTTTGCTTTGATGTTTTCTCCTTGACTTAGATTTTTGCTTGCCTTGTACCTCACTTGTAAGTCGCTTTGGATAAAAGCGTCTGCTAAATGACTAAATGTAAATGTAAATGGATGTCCTGCAGAATAAGCTGAGATACCCGATGATCTGTAGCCAGAATAGCAGGGTGCTTGGATTCCTCGGGCATGGCAGCTCAGCTGAGCCGTCCACCTACGTGAAGAATCCCATCCTGAAGCACTGGAGTCTATGTACTGTATGTGGCTGCTCCATTTCACTGCTTCCCCTTTTAGCAGAGATGAGATTTCATCTGGAAAGCTCTTCCGTTGGCAGTGACGAATTATGTCTGCTCTTACCTCTGCTTCCTGGAGCTCATCCACAGTCAGGTTCTTATCAGTGCTTTCTGCAACTATGAGAACATTCACTGTGACCTTTTTATTCACATCAGAATCGGCTACATAAATCTCTTGCAAGTCTGGGTTCCTTGGCCAATTCTCGACTGCCTGTGTAAGGAAGTCAGGTCCAGATACCCACAGCTTGTTTCGCAGAAAGGCTTTCACGTTCTGTCCCCTTGATGCACCATCTGCCGGATTAATCTGAGAGTTTACGTAGTGCCACTGTGAGACTGTTGAGGTCTTCTGAATCGCAGACACCCTATTAGCTACAAACGTGCGAAACCTTGTTGTCTCGTTGTTGATGTACTTTAGCACCACTGTACTGTCAGCCCAATACACAGTCTTCCAGTGGTAGTTCCAACTTCTTCCTTAGCTTTTTGTCCATACGAACCGCTAAGCTTGCTGCAGTAAGCTCCAAACAAGGGATAGTCATGGGCTTTGGGGGGGAACCCTTGCCTTTCCCAACACAGCACGGTGAGCTTGGTTACGTTACTGTCCTATAGCCATCCTCGCTAGCGTCTGCAAAATGATGCAGTTGAGCGGAGACAGTCTGACCAAAGCCTTTTGGCTTGAAACATATCTCCAAAGGCATTTAGCTGTTCTAGACTTTGTACCCAATGGGACCACATTTGGTTAAGATGTTCAGGCACTGTCGCATCCCATCCCAACATCATCCTGCTCCTGCATAATGTTCCCAGCATATAAATTCACAGGTGCAAGCATTCCCAATGGATCATACACTGAGCTCAACATGGATAAAACCCCTCTTCTAGTGGGGGGCTTACTTTGAATAACGACCCCAAACATGAACTGATCTGACTGAATGCACCATTGCACCCCCAATACCCTTTCCATTGGAAGTGCATTTTTATCCAAATCCAGATCCATTATTTCTATCGCCTTCTCCTCCTACGGAATGGCTGCTAACACCATCCGATCATTGCTTATTCACTTGTTTAACCTGAAACCACCCATCTGACATACCGTCTTCAAACTGTGGTACATAAACTCAGCTTTTTCAACAGTCTCAACCGATTTTAGACAGTCATCTACATAAAAGTTTCGCAGTACTGTATTTACTGTGCACACATCAAAGAGAAGTGTGTTGTCTTCTGCGCATCGCCAGAGCGCATAGCTAGCACAACTAGGTGATGAAGTGATCCGAACAGATGCACCTCCATCCTGTATTCTGCCATTGGCTGACTGACGTCACCATCTGGCCACCATAGGAATCTGAATAGGTTAGCATCACTCGACGAGCCTTTTACCTGGTGGAACATGGCCTCAACATCTGCCACTATCGTCACAGGTTCTTGATGAAACCTGGTCAGAACACCAATTATTGTTCTAGTAAGATTTGGTCCTTGAAGGAGCTGCTCATTCAATGAGGTTCCCTGATAAGATGCACCAAAGTCAAACACCACATGAAGCTTAAGCTTTTTAGGATGGTACACACCATGGTGTCGAATATACCAAACCTTTCCCTCACTGCGGCCAAGGCCCTTATCTGGAACCTTCACTGCATATTTCTTGGTGATTGTATCATTCAATCCACTCTGAATGAGAGATTCCTGAGAAATTTCCTCTTCAGAGTTGTAGCGCGTTGTTCTGCTACGGCCCGGTTGTTTGGCATTTTAATGTCCAAATCCTTTAATGGGAGATCAAGGCAGTAATGTCCATCTACCAACTTAGCAGATTGTGCCACTCTCTCCATGAACAGACGATACTATCCGCCTTAGACATCTCTATTTCTCTTCCTGTCCATCCTCAGGAAAGTCACATTGAAACTGTTGTTTCCACGGGTCTTCCAGCTTGGCAACAGATACACGATTTGACACAGCTTGCATTATTTCATTCCTGGTTGTGTTGTAACCATCCACCTTCAGTGGCCCATTGACTGTGCAACCCAGTATGGTTCTGACTGCAAAAGGTCCATTGTTGACGCTAGGAATAACTTCTTTTGGTTCCATCGTCTTGGCAGCATTAGTTCCAATCAACAGTCCTATGTCTGCGTCGATGAGAGATATTTGCACTGCTTTAAGATGTGGCCACTTGTCTATATCTTCTTGTCGCGAGATGTTATTCTTGCTCACTGGAATATCCTTTAATGAAAACACCTCCTTTAGCTATAAAGTTATTTAAGTCCAGGTGGCTACCTCCAACTCTGTCACCATATTACTGGTCACAACTTTGTTTTCTTCCGTGGTTGTAAGAAGAAGGCCAACCCTTTTCCCACGTAGATTCAGCTCATCAAGAAGTTTATCTGTGCAAAATGTAGCTGTGCTGCCAGTATCCAAGAATGCATACGAAGTGACTACTTTGTTGCCCTTTCCTGCCTTTACTCGGACAGGAATTATAGCAAGGATGCCCTCGGTGTTCTCAGGCTTGTCCTCGAAGTTTTGATTACAACTGCTGTTCACAAATCCGTTGAACACTGCCGGTTCCGATCACCATCCACGGACTGTCTCTCTTTGGCTTCCCATGCAGCAATGTATGGTGCGTCCCTGAGCAGAACTGACAGTTTACTCCCTCCTGACAGCACCTGCTCATATGTCCTGCTCTAATCCGTGGCTCACTGACTGGATCTGTGAACAACGAACCACGCTCAGTAGTGTTGAGAGGAAGTGGCGCAAATCCAAGACTCACCCTTCTGCCCTTGCTGAGTATCAGGAACTGCTTGGACCTTTTTCTCACAGTATCACCAGGGCAAAGATCGATTACTACCAGGAGAGGCTCAGCAACACCTCGGACACCAGAAAGCTGTTCTCCACTTTCAAATCACTCATCTACCCACCTTCACCTCCGGCATCTACCTCTATCACTGCTGACGACTTTGCCGACTTCTTTACCAACAAGGTGGCAGCCATCAGCTCACAGGTCTCTCCCACAGATGATGACATCCATCTAACTTCTTCCAACACTGCATTGCTCTCATCATTTGCAATTCTGACTGAGAATGACGTATCCACCCTCCTCCTCTCTAACCATCTGACCACCTGCTCTCTGGATCCAATCCCTTCCACTCTTCTTCAGGCAGCTGCTCCTGCTCTAATGCCAGCTATTACACAAGTCATCAACACATCTCTCAAAACAGGGACTTTTCCAACCTCTTTCAAGCAGGCCCAGATTTCCCCACTGCTCAAGAAGCCTTCTCTTGATCCCTCTGTATTGGAGAACTACCGACCTGTCTCCCTCCTTCCTTTTCTTGCCAAGACAGTGGAATGAGCAGTCTTCAACCAACTCTCAGACTTCCTTTCCAAGAACAACTTCCTAGATGTCAACCAGTCTGGCTTCAAGAGGGGTCACTCCACAGAAATGGCACTCCTGACTGTTGTGGAATATGTTCGAGCTGCAAAAGCCACAGGTCAGTCGTCTGTCTTGATTCTACTTGATCTATCGTCAGCCTTTGACACTGTGAACCATCAGATCCTCTTGTCCACACTCTCTGACTTAGGCATCTCTGGATCAGCCCTAGACTGGCTTCGTTTTTACCTATCCTGAACCTTCGAGGTATCCTGGCGGGGGCATCTTTCTCACTCTCATACCGGTGTGCCGCAGGGCTCAGTTCTTCGTCCTCTTCTTTTTTCTATCTATACATTATCCCTAGGTGCCATCATTCTCACATGGTCTTTCCTATCACTGCTGTGCTGGTGACACACAGCTCTTCCTGTCCTTTCCACCGGACGACTCCACTGTTTCATGACGCATCTTTGCCTGTCTCTCAGACATCTCAGCCTGAATGAGTGAGAGACTTCTTCAACTCAACCTCTCCAAGACCGAAGTCCTTGTCTTCCCAGCCAGACCTTCGACACAACACAACATCAGCATCAACATTGGATCTACAGTGATTGTCCCCACTAAATCGGCCAAACATCTGGGGGTGGTCATCAACGACCAGCTGAGCTTTAAGGACCACAACTCCTCAGTCTCTAGGGCATGCAGATTCGCTCTCTACAACATCAGGAAGAAAACCCAACTCATTGTACAGGCGCTGGTCATATCTCGTCTCGATTACTGCAACGCTTTGTTGATGGGGTTACCGATATCCGCAATCAAACCCTTGCAGATGATCCAAAACGCAACAGCTCGCCTCATTTTTAATCAGCCAAAAAAGACCCATGTCACACCACTCTATAGATCTCTACACTGGCTTCCTGTAGCTGCTTGCATCAGGTTCAAAGCTCTGCCTCTTCCTTACAGGGTGGTTAACTTGACAGCTCCCACTTAACTCAACTGACTCATTCAAGTCTACAATCCTTCCCGCCCGCTGGCGTCTGCCAACAAACAACGTCTGGTGGTCCCAGCACCGCACAGAAGACACCAAGCAAAACCTTTTAGCGCAATGATCCCACGATGGTGGAACGAGCTACCAAACTCTCCACGCTCAGCAAACTCACTCCCAATATTCAAAAAACGTGACGTTGATGTGTCTGTTAACCAGCGTGCAACCTCTTCCTTTAGTTGTCCGAGTGTAGTTAATTTCGGCTCTAACCAGTTTTTCTGATCTGTTTTCATTACTTGTTCGAGCCCAAGCTCATGGAATCTTTCTTTGAGTGAGGTATTTATGCTATAAACTCACCAAAAAGTTGGTTGAACTCTGGGAAAAACTTGGTTTCCACAACCTTGTAGCAGCCCTCTTCCATGAAACAGCGAAGCTTGCTCTTTTGTCTCAACAGCTGCTCCAACATGGTCTTTCTTCTGGACATCAAATTTTGCAAAGCATTCTCCTTGGCCTGGCTTGGCTTTGTTTTTTCTCCACGCTGTCTGGATCAACTTCTCCTTCCATTATTCACTGTGTAGTGCTAAGCCAGTGTAGAGAAGGTTTCTTACAAATGTAGAGGTGATCTTACTTGAATCTGACGCTCCTGACGCTTAAGCACATACTTCACTCCGGAGATCGTTGTTAGACAAACATTGAACATTTATTGTACTTGCTTCTCAACTTAGCCGATGACAGATCAATTGTACATACAACTTTAAGCACAGTAATCTCACAAGAGCGTTCACTAGCAGTTTCATCAGACTTGTTTCTCAAAGCATGTTTGAACTCACAGAACTCGGTAAAAAAACGTGTGCCTCTACAGCTACACACAGAACTTTTTTCTTCTGCCTTGTTGCGCAGGTCCACACCTCCTTGTAGTTAGTTCCTCTGCTCCAGCTACCCTGTCCCTTCAGTAGCTGAGCTGAACTGCCTCTCTCTTTAACAAACCCTTAGCATTGCATTGTTTCCTTGACCTCTGATCAACAAACTTAAAAGGTAAACTACAAAGGCAACGATCGAAAGCAAATTATCAAAGCCAATGACTCCAAACTGGGGCCCCTTGATTGGCTATATAGCACTATTCTGGGATAAATTTATCTACAACATAAACAACAACAGACAACATGAAGAAGGTAAAGCATTTTCACGACTATAATTTACCAGCCAAACTTGGAGATTGTGCACACTGGCTTTCAACATTTCGGGCTAGTGCAGTTTTCTCCGTATGACTATAAACGCAACATGAATGAAACTTTCTGATTGGGCGATTGAGGCCAGCTGCCTGTGACGCTGCAGGCAGCAGCAGCTGTGCTGTGTTGCTGTGAACGCTCCCTCCTGGAGTCTCATGCCGCTACGTGTAGTTAAATTGATGCGGGTCCTTGTCCATGTCAAGGTGTGAATCCGGTGCGGTTTTTTATGACAATGTCGTCAGCCGAGCGCGATGGAATCTTCAGTCAGTTTAATAAGTTTGAGAAACTATCGTGGAGGCCCTCCATCCGCGATTCAGGTTTGTAAATAAAGCTGCCCTGCAGAGCGACAAGCCTGGTGCTGTGAGCTAAAGGTGGAAACTTATCTAATATTAGTCATCGTAGATTTAGTGTTCGTGTACATCGGGATACCCGTTTGCCGGAGTTTTGTCTCTGTGTTAGAGGTGTTAGCTGTGGATTTATCACTGCTGCAGCTCACAGGCCAGAGTTAGCTAGCGCTGCTACGGAAGCCAGCAGGCACCTACAGCCCCACTATCCCTATTGTTATTATCCTTAAATCCAAATTAACACATGGATGAAAGACCAAGGGGGGTCAGGATGCGGAGATGGAAAGTATTTAATTTACTAAGTGCAATGCATAAGCACAACAAAAAGGTATTTCTACATTACTTGAATATTAGCATTTTTTGCAACTTGATATACTTCACTACAGTTCAGAGACAAAGGTCGTATTATACAGTTTAATCCCAGGCGTGACTATTACAAGCTACCCATCAGTACGTACTTACAGTAATTAAAATTAAAATTGTTTGATGCAGAGCATAATCATCAAAACAACATAAGGTAATTAAGATTAGCAAAAGTTTTACCAGCTGCAACATTAAATTGGTCCAATGATATATGGCTCATTCTGCTTAAAGAATATTTGTACTTTATTTTACTTGAGGAAATGAGTATTTCTTCCACACATATCTGTATAAAACTTACATTCTGTGTCCAATGTATCAAATGTTCTTCATTTGCACAAAATTATAGAAAGAATAAATTTATTGCAGAGAAATAAGGAGCATTATTTAAGAACTAGTGTTTCTTTTTAATTGTATAACATCTGTTAACTCTGTTAACATAGTTCTGTTATATAAAAAGGATTCAGTTGTGTTTATGGCCATTTTTTTCTTATTTATCCTCCTGTTAACATGTTTCTGTGTGACTCTTCTCTTGGCGTTTGGCCACTAACTCACAGGCGCAAAGAAGCGGGCACGGTGGCTTCAGGCTCGACGCATCTTCTCCCCGTCCTGCCCCAACCTGCGAATCCCCAACAGGTTTCTGAGAGAAGGTGCTAAACTGCATGGCATGCATTTTTCCCTACATAAAGACACCAGTGCTACTCTAAAAAGTATACCGTAACTGCAGTGAAATTCATCAAGTGTGGTCTTTTACATATGTACAATTGCAAGGTAAAGAGAACAGATCTACATTTGGTTAGGGTGAGACAATTCACACTATGTTTTCTAGTATTTATACACAATTTTTTTTTATTAATCAATATCCATTTCATTTTCTGTTTACATCAGAGAAGTAATATCTATCTGTCCCTACCTTATTCCTCCCACAGGACACTGTGTCCCCCCTGCCCGAAGTGGACACAGATGTGTTGCGGACAACACCAATCTGTATGTGTTCGGAGGCTACAATCCAGACTTTGAGGAAGCAGGCGGGTCAGAAAATGAAGACTACCCTCTTTTCAGAGAGCTTTGGCGGTTTCATTTTGCGACAGCTACATGGCAACTTATCCGTACAGAAGGTTACATGCCCACAGAGCTGGCCTCCATGTCAGGTACAAATTTTTGCTATTTCAAACTACTTGTTTTCATTTAGAGTTAGCCCCTGCAAGATTTTAAACAGTAGCATGGACTTATTGTGCTGATGTCTTTCATTCAGCTGTTTTGCATGGCAACAACCTGATTGTTTTCGGTGGCACTGGGATTCCATTTGGGGAAAACAACGGTAATGACGTCCATGTTTGCAATGTTCAGTACAAACGATGGAACCTGCTCAACTGCAGAGGGAAGAAACCAAACAAGATCTACGGGCAGGTAACAGTGGTTTGTTATTAATTCTTTTATTTATTCACAGAGATTCATGCACTACTACTATAAATAATAACTCTGTATTCTAACCAAAAACATTTATCATTATTTCCAGGCGATGGTCATCATAAATGGCTACCTGTATGTATTTGGAGGGACAACAGGTTACCTTTACAGCACTGACTTACACCGGCTAGACTTGGCCACCAGAGAGTGGACTCACCTCAAACCCAACAACGCACCTTCAGATTTACCCGAGGAGCGGTCTGTCACCACATACTTTAGATACTACTACTACTACTACTACTACTACTACAGCATACTTCTAGTGCAGTGGTTCTCAATCCAGGTTCTCAAGGACCACTGCTCTTCTTGTTTTCCAACTAATCCTGCACTACCCATTGCTGATCACCTGGATCTGGTGTTTTCATTCATTTAGAAGCTGGAAGATTCCATCTTGATGAGATGCAGTGGGGAAGACAAATGGAATTTGTATCTTCCCGCTTGACTCGAACATACCTGATCCATGCAATCAGCAGAGGGTAGTGCAGGATTAGTTGGAAAATAAGCACCAGAAGACCAGGATTGAGAAACACAGCTATAGTGAATAATGGAATTTTTAAATGTGCTGAAAATAAATCCATGAATTTACAGGTACAGACATGAGTTGGCTCACGATGGACAGAGGATATATATTTTAGGAGGTGGAACTTCCTGGACATCATATCCTCTGGACAAGGTGAGAGGGACTGGAGCACTGACATAGTAACAAGATATAAAAAAGTAAAATCATTTCATCATGTTGTCCTATTTAACATGCTTAGTCTCTCTATCAGATTCATGCATATAACTTGGAGACTAATTACTGGGAGGAAATAGTCACCAAACCCCATGAAAAAATAGGTTTGTGATCCATGCTTTATGTTTTCAGGTAATTAACAGATTTGAAGACCACACGACAATTTTACTTTGTAATGTTAATCATTATCATGACAGGGTATCCTGCTGCCCGCCGCTGTCACAGCTGTGTGCAGGTCAAAGATGGTGAGAAGTATTTCACATAGTAGTATTTGGACATGCCTCTCTCTCTCTTTTTTTTTTTAACCACAATGTTTTGTTTACCGCCAGAAGTGTTTATTTGTGGGGGATATAATGGAGAGCTGATCCTGTCTGACCTGTGGAAGATCAATTTGCAGACTTTTCAGTGGGCGAGGCTGCCGGCTGTCATGCCAGAACCAGCTTATTTTCACTGTGCTACAGTCACTCCGGTTAGTGAAATGACATTCAAGTCACCTCAAGCTTTCAATGCGGATTTCTCATCTGCATTGAGAGAGAGAAAAGACATCTACAGTAATTTAGTGCAGGGCTGCAGCTAATGATTTATTTTGGCGGGGGGGGGGGGGGGGTTAAATGACTAGCCAATTGATGGAATTATTGTTTCAGCTCTCATTTCCTGTCCTGTTCCTTGTCTTTAGGCTGGCTGTATGTATGTTCATGGCGGTGTTGTCAACATGTCTGGGAACCGAAGGACTGCCTCTTTGTATAAGGTGTGGTTAGTGGTGCCCAGTCTGCTGGAAATGACCTGGGAAAAACTACTGAAAACTTTCCCCCACTTAGCCCAGCTGTCTACCCTTCAGCTGCTCAGCCTGGGACTGACACACACACTAATTCAGAGGCTTAAATAAGCTGAGCACAGAGACTGAAGGCAGCTGTATATGTTGGAACAGCATGGACTAGTAAATCACTCATGAGTGAAAAGTTCTTGAAAGGACATAGATCTGATTATGTCAGATTGTTATGAAAATACTTTGAATGTCTTTTAACTTGTCTTTTAAAGTGTGCTTTTTTTTTTTACTGCAAAGTGCAATGTTTTAAGTTTCTCTGTTTGCATGCATTGATCAGATGTTATTCCATGAGTGTGAACCACTGTATTCTGATCTCTGCTTCCTTTTTCTTTGGTGGTATTATGTGTTTTACTCATCATTCACGTAGCACACTCTTCAATTTGTTTTTATTTCACTGCCACAGCAACATATGGAGCATGAGCTAGAAAAGTGAACTATTCAAAAGACCACTTCTTGAAGAGGAAAATGAATGTTCTTCTGCTATAGAGTCTTTAGTTTGAGAAATGTTTCACTGTTGGAGTGTTGCCAGCTGCTGCTGCTGCTCCCACTGTGACTCAGTTTAGTTTCAAACTGGAGAAATCTGTGACCCGTTTGTATCCTGATAGACTTTCAAATTTACATTTAAAAAATCAGCTAGTTCATCTGAAAAGTTGCGTGCTGCTGGTAAAGCATTCGCTTTAACTGTGATACTGCTAATCCATTTATCTAGGATATATTGGACATCGAGTTATAATTAAAACTCACTAATGTCACAATAGATGTGTTTAGATAAAAACCTAAAAGCCTCTTTTAAACATCATCACTGTGGATGTTCTTGTGCCTCAATTCTTTTTTTCTTTTTTTTTCTTTTTTAAAGTGAATCTGAATAAGACTGACATGAACTGCAATTCCACAGCTTTTTTTTTTTCCAGTCAGTGCCTTCTGAATTTCCAGATTCTTAAAAAATATATATATATATTTCACTGACGTTCCCTGGTGCTTTCCATGTGAGCCTTCTGTTGTTGAACTGTTCTGTTCAAGACTATTTGGGATTTTATTAACTTATATCCATTTAAAAAAATATATTTATTTCAATCACTGTGCTGCTGTTTTGTTTAATTACAAAATGTTGAATTGTAGCAAGCATGTAGCTACATTTTAAAAAATCTGATTTCATTGCCATTAAGTTCCTACTTTATGCCTCAAACTCCTTTTTACCCTTTTATATTGTAACATTCATTTTCTAACAACCCGTTATTTGAAAATGTGTTTTGCTCTGTTGGAAACGTTTTGCTGTAATTTACATTTGCTCTAAGTGAGTAAAACAGATCTGCAGTTACTGTGGACTGCAAAAAAAAAGTTTTTATAGTCATGTTTGCCTCTTTTCCTCCTATTTTTGTCCATTTGTGTCATGAATTTAAATAGCAGGTATCAGCTGCATTTTGTTTTACTTTAGGCTAATATCATACAAACATAATCAAATTCATTCAAAAGTTATTGCATGATAATGGCCTTTAAAAAAAAACATCACTTTTTTGAATAATCATGTTCTTACAGACCTTGTGTTTAGACTGAGCAAAAGTACCAAATAGCTTAAGATTAAAAGGTTCATGTTTGCATTATATTTGCATTATATTGCAGTTGATGAAAGTTAAATTATCTTCTTTGCATGTCAGGTAGGGTGCATGTTACTTTACAAAGCAAAAAGGCAAATGTGTCCTCAGAGGCAGTTATGGCTGCAATGTACATTATGTTTTGTTATTCATGTCTATAGAAACAATAAAAACAAAGGCAGCTTTTTTTTCCAGAATGTAGCATTGACAAATATTGTATTTACTCTCTTGAACTATAGGGCACAAGTGTTTAATTCAAAATGACATTATTTCATTGACTTCAAAGACACTTTTACAATTTTTAACATTTTTGTGCGTACAAATGGATTACAACAGTACCTTAAAAATGTACATTATTGCAAATGCATTCTCTTATTATTCTGCATATTCTCTCTAGTAGCTTACAGACTGTACATTTTACAATATTTGGAGTGATTGTGTAGTCACAAAGTATCTACCTGACATTAGTTTTCAAGCTTTGTTACCTGTATAATTTAGAAAATGACTTCACAGACAAAATAACTAACAGTTTGTCACCCTGGTTAGAATTTATAAGCAGTTTACAAGCATTAACACTACATAACATACTGTGGTTCTATGTAACTTTCAACCACAATGTATTAAAATATTGTACTGCTTATGAGTGCTAAACATCACACTCCAAAAAAAAAGTGCACTTCATGATTACCAGATGATCATTTAGTTATAATCATGTTTGCATATCCAATAAAACAAACTTGATATAAAATATAACCAGGGTGAAAAAATCCCAGATCCATGCTCAATTCAACAGCCTGCTGGAGATGGAGCAAAGTAATAGACAGCTAAAAGGATGAGGTACACAACCACAAGAGCTGTACCTGAGAAAAACAAGACAACAGAAAAAATCGAGTATTTGAGTAAGTCAGTGGGTCAGATGTGACATTTATTACCATAACTCATTGATGTTATTTTAACAAAATAGCTACATTATTCCAGGCACACTTAAACTATCCACAAAATGATTAAACTGCCCTCCTAGATGAAGCCTTTACAGTGAGAACACTGAACACAGACTTCAGAAGTAAATGCAATAACCAAATTCACATATTCTAATCACATATTCTACACCTTAATTTGCTTTATTTGTCTTGCAGGTTTCATCCAACAAGGCTTATGAATCAGCAAAGGGACTTTTTTAACAGTCCCTGCCTACAATATGACACTGATATAACCACAAAGTAGACCAAATATAATTTACAATCAATCAGTGACAAAGATTTTGTAATATGGTTTACACACAAGTTACACTGTAAAAATCTTAATGTCTAAGCTTACCCTGAAAATAATCAGACTTGCCATCCATAAAGATATAATTGACTAGAATCACACTGAAGATGCTGGCCCACAGGTGCACGTCACTGAATAACAGCACAAATCCCACATCCTAGGCAAAGCAGAAGGTGTTTGATTACAGAAACATTTGGAATTTATAGAGGAGATATATGTAAAGAAGGGTCTCTTACGTAGAAAGCATTAAAAAAGACCAGTATTGGAATCTGTAGCATGCAGACCTGCACAGCAATACAGCTTCCCACCTCCAAGCTGAAAAAAAAAGTTGAGATGATTTAGATACAGATATAGCTTTTAAATTGGTGTAACACCTTTTTATTAACAAATGGTTTACCTAAGACTGATGTTGTTTTGTAGTGCAAACTGGACGCCATTAACAATCTCTGGAATCTCAGGAACCATTGCGAGAACTGTCACACCAATGAAGTACTGCAGATAGTAATAAGTTAGCATGGCTGGACAAAAACACTACATGAAAAACTTGCTAGGCATACTTCATTAGTTTCTAACAGTATAATGCATGTTATAAACATGCATTGTAATGTTATTATAGTGTTTTACTACAACACCAAACTTCTCTCTGACCAGCGAGATGTTGGGTTGGCTCAGTATGGGCTGGATGTGTTCAGTGACAAGATCGGCACAGGCAGATGTGAGCACAGTGGCCATTATGAGGATGACCAGAGACCTCCACCGCGACCAGTGCACTACTGCTCCATGGCTGCTAGTCACTGCACAGTAACATGCATAAAAAAATTATATAAGTTAAGACAAATTAACCCTGACTGTTCAATAGCTCATAGTGCGATATTGCAGGGTTCAATTATGTGTTAAATGTGATTCATGAGTGATTCATACCCTGTCCTTCTTCAACATGGATGTTGTAAATGTGCGAGTGTGTCTTAAGTGTAAATATCAGACCAATGATGTAGGCAACTGGCAGTAGGGCAGAGACCGAGTACACTAAAGGTCTACCAACAGAGACATAATAAATGGGGAGACAAGCATACAGTTAGTGTATACAAAGGTCCACATGATAATTTTTTTCCAAGTACCTACTGTACCTATCTTCCAACCCATACATTTTTCTTAGTTTGTTGCTAGACTTATCACCGCTCTGGCTGATAATAATTTCAACTGATCCCTCAAACAACATCGAGAGGAACCACCATTGCATATAATGTCAATCTTGCAATTATTTTCATTGGTAATGCAACTGACAGCACTGACAATTTTGAAAATTAATTGGAAATAATCTGAGGCTGGAACAAATGAAGCAAACACGGGCACAATGGTGAACTCTAAGATACCAAAGCCTATTTAATGGCACAACAATAAGCCTCAGTTGACAGCACATTGACTATTGTGAAATTACAGGTAGATTACATTAACATTAGCATGTTTCAAGTTTCTGCAAGTGATTGTCATATTATAATGTAAGTTATTGGAAAAAGTACCCTGTAAGATCCACACCAATCTACAGTCATAATATGTAACAGTCAGAATAAATATGAAAATAATTCCTTACTCAACATGTCTTTGGAACAGTGTACCATTATTCTGTTATAGAAAGCAAACAAAAATCACATTATACATAATACCATGCATGAAGGTCATATATTGCTAATTATATGGCTGCTGACAGTCCTGACCAGATCATAGTGGCAGTTGTGGCAGATAAATGTTCCGCTGCTGTTGCCTCCAGTGGAATTGGTGCACGCATCACACACCAGGTTCCCATAAGCCTTGGAGAACATTGTGGGGGCAAACACACCTGCCGTTGACAGTTAAGGGTATAATGTATTCTGGTCAATCTTTTATTGTAGTTGATTTTCAATTTTAGTCAGGCAGTTGGTTCTGTCCCTGACAATATATCCAGAGCATAATTTCATCTCCAAATATTGCATGTAATCTCTCCTAAAATTTATGAAACCATTTAAGGTTTTACATTAAGAACTGTAGCTGTACGAATTGCCTGCAGGTGGTGCAACTGTTAAAACCTTTACATCTACTACTTGGCACTTCAAAAAATATAGATGGGATGATAGCATGCCAAGTTTTGGAAACTTGCCTCCCACAGAGATGAAAAGCAAGGCAGAGCTCACTCCTGTAGATCGACTGTTGAATCTCTGCTCCCTGTGTTTCAGACCACCGATTATCATACAGATGCCCTGAGAGGAAGACAAAGCATGAATTTTTTTCAGATTGTACACATTCAATTTTTTTCACATTTGAAATGATAATTTCACTATACCAAATAAAGCCTGTGGGAAATTTGAGTCACAATACGTTGAGGAATTTTTTTATTTGTGCTGCTGATCAACAGTTAGTGGCAGTGACGCACCAACAATGTAACTATTTGCCAATAAAGATAAATACAAGATCATAAAACTTATTTGCAACATGAAAAAAATTTGTTATGCTTATTAAGAAAAAATGCACTCAACTCATTTGTTAACCTCAAAATACTTCAAAAGACACTTAATGTAAACAACACTTCTCATTTAGTGTCTCACAGGAATAAAGAGGATGCATCCAAGCAACGTGCCAGTCAAAGCTGCTTTTACGACCTCCTGCAGACATTGGCTGCCTGCCTTGTGTCCTCTGAGCAGGGCTGTGATGTAAAAGGTCAACTCTGTGATAGAGCCAAAGCTGGCATTCACCACCGCACCCACAGCAAAGTTACTCTGGGCTGAGATACTGCAAATGCAAATATGACCAAAATTAAGAAAAATCTGTGATAAAATCAAAAGGTTTACTGTTTATTGCATAGTCACTTAACAGGTGTATTTTGACATTATGACTAGCAGAGCTTACCTGGCGATGCCCATACCAATGTAATAAGACAGAGGTATGATGGAGCAGATTGCTATGGCGAACTTCACTTCAGAGCTGGCGAACTGGTTTTCTCTGTCAATGTATCCAATCACCAGGGCTATTATTACAAGAGGGAGGAGGTCTGCGGGGGGTTGGGTCAAAGATGGTAACAGGTCTTCATATGATGCACACTAACACACACTTTAC
This sequence comes from Channa argus, assembly GCF_033026475.1. Lineage (NCBI taxonomy): Eukaryota > Metazoa > Chordata > Actinopteri > Anabantiformes > Channidae > Channa > Channa argus. The sequence continues at coordinate 17,996,149 of NC_090200.1, forward strand.
ATATAATACTTAAAGGATATTGACAGCAAACACGTTAATCCCATCAACGGTGTATTTGTAGTAGTACCAGTTTGCTGCATGGTAGCAGCAGAGCAGTGCTTTGGTCTCACTGCCTTGATGCTGAGGGTCAGGTAAAGAAATACACATGGTACATGAGCATCAAGCTAAAGCTGACTTATTTATCCAGGTTCATCTCCTGGTAAAGACTAATTCTCTGTCTTGCCTTCCTCTGTGAGCAGATGGAAACAGAAACATCCTCAGGAGGTAAGAGAAGAATGACACCCAGTGTCCGTGCATTCATCTTGGATACAGGGATGGTAACAACAAGGATCCAGGATAAGAAGCAGGCCAAGAAGTGGATGATTACTAGAGGAGGATATCCCAGCAGCAGCCACACGTAGGTGGAGTAACGATGCTACCCAAAAAGAGAACAAAATCATTTACTGTATAACCAATGCTTGATTTCCATGTAGATGAAAACATACTCATTGTACAGTGGTGTGCATTTATGTTCTATTCCTATGTTGCTTTTCGGTTGTAGCATAATTACCCAATCCCAGAGCGGTTTATTTGGCGCCATGTGTTCTGGGATTGAGTCATTATGCTGCAGCCAGAGGGTGAGGAACATAGTCATAGAAGCTAGGGTTACAATATGTAACCATCACATAAATAGTGCCTTTCAAAAGTATTCATACCCCTTGAACTTTTTTACGTTTTGTCACGTTACAACTACAAATGTAAATGTTTTTTAATGGGATTTTAAATGATAGACCAACACAAATTGGCACATAATTGTGAAGTGAAAGGAAAATGATAAAAGGGCTTTTTAAAATCTAATACAAATAAATATCTGAAAAGTGTGGTGTGCATTTATATTCAGCCCCTTTACTCTGATACCTCTAACTAAAATTAGCTCCAGTGGAACAGGAGTTGTCTTCAGAAGTCATCTAATTAATAAATCGACTCCACCTGTGTGTAATTTCATCTCAGGATAAATACACCTGTTCTGTGAAGCCCTCAGAGGTTTGTTAGAGAACATTAGTGAACAAACAGCATCATGAAGTCCAAGAAACACACCAGACAGGTCAAGGATAAAGTTGTGGAGAAGTTTAAACCAGGGTTAGGATATAAAAAATATTGCAAGCTTTGAACATCTCACATAGCAAACATGTAAAAGAAGGTGCTCTGGTCGGATGAGACCAAAATGTGTGGTGGAATCCTAACACTTCACATCACCCTAAACACACACAGGGAAGTTGGTCAGAGTTGATGGGAAGATGGATGTAGCATAATACAGAGCAATCTTGGAAGATAATCTATTAGTCTGCAAAAGACTTGAGACTGGGACAGAGGCTTACCTTCCAGCAGGACAACAACCTTAAACATACAGCCAGAGCTACAATGAAATGGTTTAGATCAAAGCATATACATGTGTTATAATGACCCAGTCAAAGTCCATTGAGAATCTGTGGCAAGACTTGGAAATTGCTGTTCACAGATGATCATGTAAAATCCCAATAAAATAAATTTACATTCGTGGTTGAAAGGTTACAAAATGTGGAAAAGGGTATTAATACTTTTGCAAGGCACTGTATTGGAATTTCTTTAAATGTGTAAAGTTACCCAGTAGGGAGTATGCTGAGGTTGTCCTGGCATCTCTGGGACGAGTGCCTCTGTAGGTGAAGGCAGCAGAACTGGTGAGTTTTCCTCTTCACTGTTGGTGTTGCACTCACAATCTGGTGCATGCTCACAACATCTCCTCAATGTATTTCCAATCTGGATAAATGCAACCAGGGGAAAGAAAGAACAATGGGCCTCATGCAAGAACCACTCATAAAAACCGATTTTCCCTTGATGCAATGTTCACGTTAATTAACTGGTCATAAACAGAGACTTCTTTGTGGGGGGGGAATACACTTGACTTCAAAATAACAGTGAATTCATCTGATCCAATTTGGAGTGACATAGAAAGTTATTTAATTAAATACACATACACTGTTGTAATTTCTTGCAGCCTGAACCGTTCCCTATTTATTTCTGTCACATCACTGCTTTGATCACATAACTGAAAGATGTAGATCTATTAAAATACTTTAATAGTTTTGAGTCTTCTGTTGTTATTGTCTGACTTTGACTTTTCTGACTTTTATTATCTGACTGAATTTGTAGTGTTTTTTTTTCTTTCTTTGATTATTCACAGTAAATTTACACAGAAATTTTGGAAAGTGGAGCAGGCAGCCTTATATGGCAATTTTAGAGTTGCCAATCATGGTAATAATAAAATCTCTTGGAAGCACAGCTCCACATACACAAGTGTCAGTCATTAGTCTGAAATGAAAAACTAGTTCCTGCAGTGAGAGAGCTTAATAAATCCCATGGGTAACTGAAAAAACTAAATAAAATGTTCTTGCATGAGGCTTAATTTCTATTATTACATATAACATAGTCATTCTTTCTTTTTTGCTAAAATCATAACAATGTTACCAACTCCATTTAGGTACTTTTATATACACATTGTATAAATAATAAAACACAAAAATAATACACATAAACTATAAGTAACACAAGGCTTAAAGGTCGTTAATAGAGACAATCTTTAAAAAAACATATCAGAACACAATCTGACATGATGGTTGGTTGTTCCACAGATTAGTTGGAATGCAAATTATTATTTGCACCCCTAGCCTGTATCTTACAGAAATTATAGCCCCTTTCTTATAAAATTGTAAAAAAAAAAATAATAATTCATGAACATAATATTTAATATACATTCAGCTACTACAAATTTTCCTTCATCATCACAAGTAACATAACTGGTAAAGGAGTGTATTAATAAGAAAGGGGAAATAATAACAAAATCACATCAGTGCAGAAATATGCATTCCCTGTGATAAACCCTCTAGGTACTTAGCTTAACATGTAAAACCAGGTGTTTGATCTTTAAAAAAGAATTGTTAACACTTAATGCTTAATGAGTGGCATCATGTGTGTTAAATTTGCTTGCTCTTTAAATTTTTCTGGTTAGATCTACAGGTGCAGTCGCAAGCAGTTTGCTGAGAGTAACAACAACAGTGGAATGAGGAAAAAAAGTCCTCACTAAAAGTAAGAAGTCCTCACTATAAAACCCTATAAAGTTAAGATGGATGTGAAAAGTTTAGAGATACCAGTAATAACTGTGAAGACTATAATCAAGAAATACAAGAAACGTTGTCACAGTTTTCCAAGAAGTGGAAGTGAAAAAATAACTTAAACTGAAACATCTAAAGCATCTACAAAAGTGTACTGATATAACAGGTTGCAGCATATGGCCTGCAGTGTTCTAGATTTGTGTGTTATTCAGAAAAATAAGACTTCTGCTTTCATGACCACATGTCTGTGAGAAAATAAGGAAACGACACAAAGTATTGTGCATCTACCTTATTGCAGTCACTGATAAAAAAGAAATGTGAGCTATTCCAATCCCAACAATACCTTGTGGATCGTGTTGCCAAACGGCCACAGGAAGTAGAAGGACAACTTCCAGCAAAGCTTGCCTGAAAAGAGAGAGAGAGAGGAGGGAACCAATAAGTGAGAGAAAATCGAATAATTAAAGGGAAAGACCTTCTGCTGGTTGTCTCACCTACCATAGGGTACACCAGTGACAGTGATGAACATAAGTATGCCGACCAGGAAATATACCAGAGAGACCCACCAACCAAAGAGAAGCACATACGCTACATTTCCACATGTAATGAGGCGACCTGGCAATCAAACAAAACAACATTACTGCAAGTGTGACAAGGTGTTCAGCTGCAACATTAATAAGCTGTCTTTATGTAATTCATGTAAATGATGATGCTGGGTGATTACACCTTAAACAAATAACCAGGTTAACACAAAGGTTAAAAAACAAAGATTAACAGTACATTTTTTCGTAGTTAGTAAAAAGGCTCATTTATGACCTAAATGACGATCTTAAATTATAAATCATAGTGTTCTCAAATGTCAGCAATTACTTGTTAAAAATGTTAGGTACAAATATAAACCCTGTCTTAGAAAATGAGGCCCACACTGTAATAAGCCATAATTATTTATCAGCATATAGCTTAAACACTACATAAGGTGAACAACTGTACCTGACTCTGGCTTGATGATGTTCAGTTCAGAGTAGAGCTCCTTCACGACCTCTGACCTGTCTTCTAAGGGACGGGCTGTTACATGGCTCTTCCATTTTCTAAAACCAAACTGAGTCACACAAATTAAATGTTGATGTTGCCACCCCTGTTGAACTTTACCTACTTCAATTTGGGGCAGAACACCTTCAGATTTCTTACCCTGTAGTTGTTAACCAGTTTGTTGGCTTCTACTTCGTTCTCTGCTCTGATCGTTCGCTTGCTTTGAATGTCCTCCCAGGTGTCATCACAGACATTATGACTCAAACCTCAAATAACAAGTAACAAAATGACAAGTAAGACTCACCAAAAACATACGTAGGTATTGCTATTGAAAGAAAAATCTAAATGAGCTCGTATCCAGTACCCACATGTATGTGCAGGACATATTAAGTTATGCGTAGATGGAACACAGCTGTCTGATGAATTGAATTGTTGACCCCCACACAGTTGATCATGGGTCTGGTCATGTTTGTAACCTGCCTGCATATCATGCTCCCATTGGAGATCTGCAGCACCAAGCAGGGAGCTAATTATTCAGTCATAAGTAAAACACGTTTAAATGGTAGAAGAAGATGATGATTAGTCATCACGATGATAGAATTTATACAGGTAGCAGTTTACATAGGCATCCCACAGAAAGTACATACATACTGCACGTGCTGAGACTACTGTGTACTAAAAACACAAATCATAGGGTTATTATGTTAATGTAGGTTTAATCATCAGGCCATTCGTAATGTACTTTATCATTTCTGTACAGCAGTGACTGTACAATGACTTTTAGATTTTAACATACTAAAGAGACAGACATTGTGTTTGAACCAGAAGATCTTTTAGGCAGTTAATCAATCACACAATCAGCTGTTTTATTTCTAACATGATGAAAGTTTTATTTTAACATCATTAACATTTATAGGTGGCAGCAGGCATCTAAGAAATTACAAAAAACACTGCAAATCACTATCACCACTGCTATCAAACAAGACTCTGACTTGAGAACAACATCCAAGCTTATTGATGTGTTGCTCGTCTATGTCAGTAAAAAATTAATGGGACTGTACAGTCCAGCCCATCAGCCCTGCACAGTACTTTAAGTAGAAAAGGGTATTTTTTTGGCACAAGTATTGTCCCCTCCGCCACAGCAGGACTGAACATTATACCCGACTGAGTGCATATGTTGAGTATGGACAAAAAGTGTTTCTCTCTTCGAAGCAATTACTGCCTCTAACAACAGCTGGATTTGTTCTGGAGGGACACCAGAGGCATGGTTGCAATTAAGGTTAAAAACTGCCTCAGGTCATTCATTCATTTGTATGCAGACATTGTCTCGACCAAGACACCACAATAATTCTCCAGATACTGACAAAGTAAGCATGATCTTGCACAACTTCCTCTTTTTTAGTAGTTGAAACACTCAACAAACTTTTAGGTTTGTTTCCTCTTTCTTTTTAGCACTTTGTTTCCTGTAATATGCAGTGTTGATGATAGTGTTAGTGATGGTGTACTGAAAAAATTTATTTAATTCCACACTCACAGGACGAATGGACTTCATAATTTTTGTGAAACATTTCAACACCTTGGGATAAAAAAGTCATACATATCAAGAAAGACAGCTAATTCGTTCATTGTTTTTGAGGTGAGAACAGACATAAATGCAAGTACTTAGAACATAAATTCAGAAAATGCTGCTGAGACATAATGATGCTGAAAATCTGGCATAGCAATGAAACAATTATTACACTAATCCATCAGGTAATTAACTACTAATAATAAGGTCCATGGGTAGGGTGTATAAAACGTCCAGGCAATGTAAAGCACATACAATAGAAGTGTCCAACCTCTTAATCTGCATTGTCTGAATATGTCTAAGCAGTAGCCTTATAGTTTGGACACCTGAAGGATGTCTAAACATTTGAATTCCAGCGTCACAAGATCGTATGCGTGCTCGCGCAGACACACACACACAAACACACACACTCACGTTTGTTGTTATTAGTGCCATTTGGGTGTTTTCTATTGACTGGCATTCATTTCCTGAAGACTTACCCTAACTTTATCTAACTAATAACGTGGTCCACTCAGGTTTGGGGAGCCACCATGTAACCAGCATGTACACACGAACCTGGGTCAACCACTAAGACCTGAGTGTGTGTCCCGCATGCAGCCACTTGTCCATACCAGCTGTCATTGGCACAACATCCACTGTTTACAGTAATCTATTTTACTAGGAAGAACACTGTCGGCTTGATATAAATAAAGATTTGTGTTGCTCACAGGCTAAAAATTAGCTTCAGGGGCCCACCTTCGGGATGTTCAGCCGGTCTCCTCCTGCGGCTGCTCGTGTGTGGGCTCTCTGTGGATGATAGAGACATGTCCGCCGGTAAGATAGTTCGCGACATCAGCCCATTAATCTGAGTCGCACATTTCTTCGACACCTCTGTTATGATTCTCAGAGAATTATACCGCTGGGTAATGTGGGAAATGTAGGCCACCGAGCTTGTGCTCCTTAAAGGTAAATCCACCCCAAGTAAATCTGTGGCGTTCAAAATAAAACGGAGCAGTACAAGATTTCAGATTCTTTAGTTGAATACAATGAAAAAATATTCAGTCAAATATAGTAAAAGCCCTGACTTCAAACATCTAGTAACAAAGAGATCAGCAGTCTGGCAACAAGATATTGTATATTATTATGAAATACACATAAGTAAAAACAAACCCGTCATAAAATAATGAGTACATAAACAATATTGAAGGAATAAACAAAGAAATTTAAAATAACACTTTATTTAACCTTGTAAGAACTTTGTACAAAATAATTTATATATATATATAGATTGTTGATTGAGACAGGTGACAGTGGAATTACACTGATTATATTGATTGCCTATGTCATTTATTTTTTTCAATTGTGAATTTCAGGACATGTTTGTGGGACAAAGCAAAAGTAATTTTACACTCACATGTTGATGACATATTGCAATTATGATTGATGTCATATTGTAATCACTGGCAGGTGACAGGTTTTTGTTTTTTTGCTTGTGCTCATGTAGTTTTCCACTCTTTCTTGGTCATATCCCGGGAGCAAAAAAATGAAATGACTCCGTTTTAACCGCAAGTATGCCACTTATGTGCCTTTGTAACACGAAACACGATGGAATCAAAGCCACAAGGTTGAACAAATAGAGAATCAAGGATGGGGAAAAAAACATTCTGATTTGTTTGTTTAAGATTTTGTCAGCCAGCTGCCGAAGTGGCCATTTGGACACTTCAAAATAGGCAATTAGGTACCAAATTATTTTATAGGTGTAAAGAACAGGTATCACATTCTTCCAATGTGATACCCATAAACATGGTTAATTTGGGGAAATAAGCTTAAGAGTCTCCCATACCAAAGTTTTATATGTGTTCTGAGAAACCAACTAAGGAGAATGTTCTGTGCCGTAATATTTAGTAAAGTTTATACAGCAACTGTAGGCAACTTTTTTGAAGTAGACTTCTGAAGAAAGAAAACATACGTAAAATGTCATTTAAAAATGGTTTGATTTAAAACATCTTAGTGGGCTAGTTGCAAAGACCAGATAAAACAGTTATAACTGAGTCTGGGTCAAAGTGTCCAAAAAGGTGCTTGTGTACTGGGTTTATTTTGGACACAAGGAACTTTATATTGTGTAATATTTTGGTTCAAGATTTTTTATTTATTTTTTTGGTAAATAATTAACATAGATTCCTTCAAGAAGCAATAATTGGAGAGGTTTGTTTTGAAAGGCCTAACTACAACTGGCAGGTGCAATCACAATTGGATGAGACCTTAGGTTCGCCAGAATTTGATCGGTTGCTTAAATTGTCTCCATTAACTTACATTGTGAAATTCATCAAGTAGCATATTTGAGGTTCGGTAATCCTCTCAGTAATATGGCTCAGAAAAAGACTTTCAACGCAAACTCTCTGCTACTGCAATTACCAGTCTATTATAGCAAGTCAAAACATTGAAGAGCACTTTGGCATATTATTGCAAAACCTGGGTAAAAACAAAGACAAGTGCTAACTAAACCATATCAAGTCCTGTACATTGTGCACTTGCAAAGTAAACATATGGTGACAAATCAAGATTGAGGGCCATAAAGACCTTCAAAAAGGTTTTTGTGACCCACATGTTGGACTTGCAAATAAATACTTGTAATGTCAAGTTGTTCCTAATTCCACCAGATAGGACACATGTATCAGCACCTTGTACAAACCATTCCGTTTGTCTTGTGAAGTTGCCAAGGGCTTTTCAGATCATTCACATGAATAATGCAGAAGAGATTACATAATGTACACTGCAGTTTTAACGTTGTTGTTGAAAGATGGGCAGCCCTGATTGGTGGTTATTTGGCTTTATAGGTGGAGTTTATAAAACATTAATTCTATCAGGTCTAGTCCTCACATATAAATGTGGCAGCACACGCATGGTACACTTGGGTAGGGTCCAGGTCAAACTGCTGAGAAGTCATGGGAGAACTCTGGAGTGCCACCTCTTTAGTGTCACTCACACTGCTGGGCTGCTTAGTTGGGACCGAGGTAGAAGCCCAGCACTTTTTTAACTCTGCACAGATGCCAAGGACCAATCAACCTCAACCAGATCTGGGTTCAGAGGAACAATGGTTTCCACCAGGATATCCACCTGAGCCACCTCTTCAAGCGGCACATAATGCACCTCCTTTGTTTCCATATCCTGGAGCAGCAAAGGTCCCACCTCTACCACAAAAACCTAGTAAGCCTCAAGATCCTCAATTGCCATTCCATCCATCTCCACCAAAGGTTCCTACATCTCCTTATTGGCCGCCGAAACCATATCCACCAAATGTTCCTCCATCTCCTCATTTTCCGCCGAACCCAAATCCACCAAATGTTCCTCCGCCGAACCTACCTCCACCAAATGTTCCTACATCTCCTCATTGGCCACCGAAGCCACATCCACCAAATGTTCCTATACCTCCTCAACGGCCACCAAAGGTTCAACCTGTACCAAACATTCCTATACTTCCTCAGAAGCCGCAGGTCACAGCCACTCTGCCTCCAATGACTCCTTCGCAAGGGCACCCTAATGTACCTCCACCAGTCGTTGCTCATTGGCCACCAAACCAACTTCCACCAAATGTTCCGATATCTCCTCAATGGCCTCCAAATCTTCCATCACATCTTCACTGGCCAACTCATCGGCCACCAAGGATTCCTACATTTCCTCATAAACCCAAGGGCCCAACTACTCTGCCTGCAACGGTTCCTCCCAAACTGCCACAACAACCGCAAAAACCTACATTGCCCCAGGTTCCTGTCACTTTCCCTCCCCCTGCTACTCAACATCCTATTCAAAGTTGTGATGTGGCACACGGTCAGAGAGTCCCATGTGGACTTGCGGGTATCACTGCTGCTGCATGTAATGCTATTAGTTGCTGCTTTGATGGCCATCAGTGCTATTATGGAACAGCAGGTAGGGTTTTGGCTGTTATTGTTTTCCAAAGAGTAATGTAGGAAAGATCCTGCCTATATTGTGTAAAAATGGCATTGTGTCTTTAGTAGATAAAACAAATCCTTTTCTAAACTCATAAAATTATACCAATCAAAATAGTACAGTAAAATGTTGTTACATTAAATTGTATGTTTCCATACATGAGGCTAGTTCACCCTGAGTAAATCCTTGAATCCTCACAACTTGTTCTTACATTATTTTCGTAATATCTAACAATTCAATTTAACAATGTTTTTGTGTCACCAGTGACGGTTCAGTGCACCAAAGATGCCCAGTTCATTGTGGTAATAGCTAAAGATGCCACTCTGCCAAAGATTGACCTCCAGTCAATCTCACTGTTGGGAAACAGTCAAGGCTGTACAAGTGTTGACTCTAATTCAAAATTTGCCATCTACCAATTTCCTGTTACTGCCTGTGGCACCACAGTTACAGTAAGACTGTGATTTTCTGTACTTTTCAACCAATTAAGACAAGTTTGAGAGATTTTTATCTCACCTGCCATTGTTTTGTTTTGTTTTTTCCTTTTTTAGGAACAGCCTGGTGTTATAATTTATGAGAACAGGATGTCTTCCTCATATGAAGTGGGAGTTGGACCCCTTGGAGCCATCACCAGGGACAGCTATTATCAGTAGATAATCTATCTTTACATTGTCTACAAGATGTAAGTGAGTAAATAAAAATTCTGAAAATAAGAAATGCAACATCATGTTTCTCTTTTCAGATTGATTTTCCAGTGTAGGTACATTGGCACTTCTGTTAAAAGTGTGGTTGCACAAGTGTTACCATTACAAGATCCTCCTTTACCAGTTGCAGCTCTGGGACCCATTACAGTGGAACTAAGATTGGCTAACGGTCAATGCCAAACAAAGGGCTGTAATGAATGTAAGTGTCTGTCAACCTGGCACCATTGTTGTGTTTATAATTATGTTGGCTGCCATATTAACTGACAACTGTTCTCTCACAGTGGATGTGGCCTACAACTCCTTCTATACTAACTATCCTGTAACCAAAGTACTGAGAGACCCTGTGTATGTGGAGGTTCACCTCACTGGAAAGACTGATCCCAACCTAATCCTAACGCTTGGTCACTGTTGGACAACCACAAGTCCTACTCCCCACAGTCTGCCTCAGTGGGACATTCTGGTAGATGGGTAACTAAAGTGTCCAGTTCAACTTTACATTTACACCTGACTTAGGTCTGCTCACTGGGAAAACAGTAGAATATAATTTCATTATAATCTTGTATAGTGTGTATAGAAATGTATAGTCTGACCTTAGTTTTGATGCTTAGATCCTAGAAACCAGGCAGCCCTGCTCAAAATATATGTAAACAAAATATTTAAAGCCAGATAGATAGATAGATAGATAGATAGATAGATAGATGGATAGATAGATAGATAGATAGATAGATAGATAGATAGATAGATAGATAGATAGATAGATAGATAGATAGATAGATAGATAGATAGATAGATAGATAGATAGATAGATAGATAGATAGATAGATAGATAGATAGATAGATAGATAGATAGATAGATAGGTAGATAGATAGATAGATCATGATCCGTTTTATCTTATTGTCACTACCTTAAACTAATCCCTTGCTCTCCCTTCAGGTGTCCATATAAGGATGATCGCTACTTGTCCTCATTGGTCCCAACTGGTCCCTCTTCTCATCTGGACTTCCCAACTCACTACAGGCGTTTCGTTTTCCAGATGTTTACTTTTGTGGATCCCACCTCACTAGCACACTTGAAGGAAAATGTAATAAATACATCAGATAAGCAACAACTCCAACAAAACATTTTTGTATTATTCTACCAACACTGTTTTCTATGTTCAGGTGTACATTCACTGTAGTACAGCTGTGTGCACTGCTGCACCAGGCAGCTCATGTGAGCCATCATGCGGCAGGAAAAGTAAGTGAGAAATCCAAAATCTGCAGAACACAATAGGAGTTTCTCCTTAAATCTGACTGTGCTTCAATGTCTTTGTATAGAGAGAGATGCCAAGGCTGCAGACAAGAAGAACACTGAGCCAAAGGTTGTGGCTTCTATTGGACCTGTGATCATGGGGGTCCCTGAGCAGCAAACAGCACAGAAGGTCAAGCTCAATAATTTGGTTGAGAACATTCGGTAAAACATTTGTAACATTAGCATAATTCAGGTATTTGTGCTATGAAAAAAATTACAATGTAACATACTTATTTGTAATGTTTCCAAAGCCAAAGATAATACAGAACAATCCTCAAAGTCATGTTTGTAATAAACTGGCTATGATCTATAAAAGATATTACTCTTAATAGATTGTGTTTGCATATTTTATGTGTTCTGTGTTACAGAGGTGTGGACTTTAACTGTAGTTTGCATTGCAAAACGTGTTTAAATTATTTTGTTTTAGATCCACAGCGCTTTGTGTTAGGGTTTCAAACTACAACATTAATAACATATGTAAATCAATCAATCAACAATCTCAACAAAATTTACATTTAAAATGAATTTAAAAAATGAATTAAACTTCACAAAGACAGTATGTATGTATTATTGGATTGGAATGCATGTGATTGCATGGGATTTCATAAATGTATGTACCTAAACCTGGTGGTTTTAAAACAGTACTTGAAAAGAGTGAGTGCTTATTCATTCTTAGTGTGGATTGAAACCATATAGCGCATTAATATATGATACATTTGGGAAATCAGTGTCATTGGAATAAACATGTACTGTTGTTATTTACTGCTGGTATTAATACTAAACTATATAAGGGCACTTAATAATAAAATATGTAAAATAATTACAATTTTAATTCTATTGTATTCTATTGAAATATTTAGTTTAAAATTTTATATTTTCATTTAAACTCCATGTCAGCTTATTAGGCTGTAAACAGTGAATGTACCAAGCGTAGACAAGCGATACAAAATATAATATCTACAAAGCTTATAATAATTAATAAATGTCCACAGCAGTGAGTTTACAAAAAAGGAAATATTGAGAAAAACATAATTACGTTTGCAAAAAGTAGTAATAACACATGTTTCAATTTATCGTATCTTCATACACAAGTTTGTAGGTAATACAAAATGCATAACCGGATATCGTATGTGTACTAAACATAAATCTATGAAGCAAAGTTGAGTGCAAAACTTCACATCCTCTTTTTTTTAAGAAAAAAAGAGGATGCAAACTCTTGCACCCAACTGTATTCTGAAAATTACTTTTTTTAAAAGATACTTTTTTAAAAAATTATGAAATTGATTTTTTTTCACATATTTGGTCAGTTAGAGTTACAGTCCCTCCGCTGTGGCCCTGGGAGGACATCCTACTGTTTGGCCAGGCCATCAAGTCATTAAACAAACCAAGCTTTGCAAAGCTTTGCCGATTTTATAGACATTCATAAAATCAGCATTCCAGTTTAAAAATTACATTGTCCCTTCTGTAATCTGTGAATTGATTCAAAACATAACATAACATCTTTCAGTATAAAAGGCTTGCAATTATAGGAAACATAACAGCCTTTCACTTTAAAAATTAAAGTGAGAACTCTCAGTCTTCTCTACAGAGGTGTAGCATTGGCCTAAACAACCTCAAAGATGTGAACACTGAAGATCTTTGACTCGGCTGTTATTCACTTGACTAATTAATTCTTAAGATTTGCATACATTATTCCACTAATATCTTAATGTTGACATAATGATGTAAACACAAATATAGACACATGTGCACAGTTGGTTTTATGTATCTTTTTATTTTTGTGCTAAATCTGTTTAAGTTAACTGTGTAAATGTTTGACTTAACCAGACCTAACCATTAGCCTCAGCTAGTTGCCTACAGCTAGCAGCTACAGTACAGTACAGTACAAATACTTAGTAATATATAGAATCATATTTAGAAAGGTTGTCCTAGACTTCCAGGTGTATTTTGGCTGTAACAAACATTTACAGGATGTTTTTCTTGCAGTGAATTTAAAGCAACTCAATAAGTATTACTTCAACTGCAATATGTCAAAAAGTAAAAATGTTTTTAGACTTATTAGAGCTGAAGTAAATATAAGAACTTAACTTTGTTACAGAGTTTAAGAAAAAAAATCAATATTGTATGTTTGATTGCACTATCAAAATAAACATTTGGTCACAAAGTTTGAGGACACAAAGCCCTTTAAAAGGTTTCTGTGACCCAAAAGTTGCAATTATGGATGAATATGTTAATGCATTCACGCATTCTCATCCCCTTGTTCCAACTATACAACTAATACTGTAAAGTTGCCAAAAGGCTTATCAGAGCATTCACATGAATAGTATAGACACATTATATAGCACACGCTGAAGCTTGAAATTTGGGAGGCCTCAACTTTCCACACTGTTGGGCAGCTGGGACAGAGGTAGAAACTCAGGATGCATCATCAACTTGGCTACTTAAGTGCTACTTCGGTAGGTACGTTTTTAAAGGACTGTCATTCTCTCCAAAGAAAAAAAGATTTCCCTAGTTTCCTTATTGTATACAGATTAAGTAAAAGTACAAAGTATTACCATTCCAATATACTGAAAGTACAGTACCAAAAGGAACAATACTTCTTAGTTGTTTTAGAATGTTATATATGATAGTAATTGATTATAATTATTCATGCAGTAATGTGTGGATATCAGCTGAGAAATGTGGTTGCTTTGAAGCCTTTCATGACAGCTGGTATCTCAATAATACATCAGTGTTTTGAGCTGATTATATTTCATATCAAGAATCTGCATCTGCAAAGAAACTAAATGCAACGGGGTAACATTACCATTAGTGGTCTTATTAAGTGAAACATTTGAAGTGGTACTGGTTGCTAGACACATTTTTTAGACCAATACTTGAACTTTTACTGGATCATTGAGTTAGTGTACTTCTACCACCTCTGCACACAGTGTATCACATTTTGCTGTGTATAGTGCTGTGTAGCTGCAGACTGTTCAGAATGGCCATGCTGACACTTGTCCTCCATGACAACTAAAGGTACTAAGGTACTATATAAAAAAGTACTTCACTAAGAAAACAAACACTACTGATTATAGTAATTATGGCAAAGCATGTACCGATAATAAAACATAGGGGTTAAAGATCACCAAGATATTGATAAAAGTGGTGCTCGGGGCAGCTGTAACTCAGTTGGTAATGCAATTGTCCAGACCACAGGGTCAGTGGCTCAATCCCCAGTCCTGGCTATGTATCGAAGTGTCCCTGAGCAAGCCACCAAACCGCAAGTTGCTCAAGTGAGCACCTTGCATAGTAGCTACTGCCATCGGTGTGTGTGTGTGTGTTATTGAGAAGTAACATTGTAAAGCTTTGAATAAAAGCGCTGAATAAGCACCCATTTACCATTTATACACTGTATGACCAGAGGGGTGCTTGACCTCTGATGGTGATATGTCACCATTCATTAGTTTTTATAAAACCATTATATTTTATATTAAAATTAACAGGTGGTGTTAATGGTAAACGGTCTGTACTTTTCAACATGTTGGTACCCAAAGCGCTTTACACTGCTTCTCATTCACACTCACAATCACACACCCATGGGGGAGCTGCTATGCAGCTGGCCAACACTCACCGGGAGCAACTAAGTTGGGGTTCAGTGTTTTACACTTCAACATGTGTCTCAAGGAGCGGGGAATCAAACCACCAAATGTGGGACTGTGGACAACCACTTGACCTCCTGGGCCACAGTCGCTGTTGTTGCTAATTGGCCAATACAGTATTTACATCAAACACTAGTAAATGAGTGTAGTATATAAACTGTAATAAGTAAAACCTGCTTCGTATAAGGGATCTCATATAATGAGCTCTGTAATTAGAAGGCTTTATAATGACTAGTTTTACTGCCATTTCTTCATTGATTATGATAACTGGTGTAATAAGAACAGGATGTCTTCCTCATGTGAGGTTGAAGTTGCGCCCCTTGATGGCATCTCAGGGACAGTCACTATAAGCAGGTGATTTGTTGTTGTTACAATTAAAACAAAGGCCCTGCAAAAGCAACACAATGCCACATCTCACCTTTCAGATTGCTCCTCCTGTGTATGTAGATAAGGACTTCTGTCATATTTATATCTCTCATGCTAATGTGTCATCACTTATTGAAATAAAAACATTGATCCTCATTATGCTTTGTTCCATCGTCATCGACTTAAGCCAATTTCCTCTGCACCCTAGTGTCCATATTTGTCTAACTGATCCCACCTCTAGTCTGGACATCCTATGTCATTTCATTTCACAAATATTTACTTTTGTGGACACCCAGCTATAAAAGTACTGCAACAAAATATTTTTGTATTGTTTTGCCAATTCTTTGTTCAATTTACGTTTATTGTAGTACAGCTGGGGGAACAGTTGCTCTAATAGCTCATGTGCGCCATCGTGTGTCAGGAAAAGTAGCAAAAGAATGTATTATTTGCAGAACCCTGATACAATATGCCCTGAAAGCTGACCATGTTTGTACCTGGTTAGATTATATACGAATCATTCATGGCATTCTGAAAAAACAGTAAATCAAAAGTAGTAATAGTTAATTTGCTTTTACCTAAGTGGGGTTCATAATTGTTTTTCTAAATGTTTCCTGTAAACTCTATCTTAATGTAAAACTGACTAAATTTCATTTCATCTTAAGGTTTCCTTGTGTGACCTCGAACAGCAGGCGTACTGACCATTATAAAATTATTTCAAGCATTATGATTCTTAAATATATTTTATACATATTTGTAGTTTTAAGTACATTTAGCATTTTAAACATATAAAGGATTGATGGTAAATTTAAAAAAAAAAAAAAAAAAGAGTAATTCGACTGCACTGTTTCAGAGAGCAAACACTGCAAAATTTTGTCAACTATGCATACTTTCAATTAATTACAATTTTAATATTTTGGGGGTAGTAAAAAGATCTTACTTTCCTTAATTGTATTTATTCTCTAGTTGCATTATTTGTCAATTCACTTACTTTACAGAAATTTACTTTAAAGACAAATCTAAAACACACAGGTGGTGTTAATATTATGAAGAAAAAGGGTCAGCATGGTGCTCTCGTCCTTTTTAAATAGGGAACCACCTCCTAATAATCCACTTCAGTAGGACTCCATTAATCACTATGAACTCAAACTGAATTATCTCCTGGCTTTCAACTTAGAAAACTGAGAAATTACAACCTCATATAAGTATTATTCATAACAAAGCTGCTGTATTGATTGGATTAGACTGTACAAGTTTAACCTAATGAAGTGGCCAGTCAGCGTATATGCGATATGATTCCACAAACTTAGGACTCAGTTCCTACAGGAGTGGTAAATCAATAACAATATAACTAGAAATAAAGTTCATCAACAATCAAAATACCAACTTTCATACAGACATATTTCATATTTCTTTAATAAACTGGATTCTGTATAAAAAAGTACAAGTTGCTTTTCACCGAGCTGAGAATACAACCAGGGCCACGTGGTTTCAAAAGGAAAATTTTAACTGGATTGTTCTTTGTTCAAGAGTGAGCAAAGGTAATCAACTAAACATTAAGGTGATTTAATCATACATACACATTTCCAGATCCCTTTCAAAATCTTCATCAGCTGACAGTTAAAAATTTCCAACCCCCCAAGAAACACATTATGCCAGTTACAGACCATCAGTAATTAGATTGTCTTGCAAGTTTAAGTGCATTTGATATCTCACCTGTTCTCCTCTGGTACAAAAGTCAACTAATGTGAAAACCAGCTCATGGTGAAAACAATATTGCAACATATTCTCAAAATAAAGCACTGACATTTTATCTGAACAATCGAAAAGCCCTTGTGATAACTGTTAGGTGTGTTGTAATTTAAGAAAAAAAACGTTTGAGTCTTTGATAATTGTTGCTTTTTAGGTACTTGCCACATAATGTATGAACGTGGTTTTACCAACACAGTATAACAAACAAACAAAAAAAACAAAAACAAAAAAAAAAATAACTCACCAAGCTGTTTACACTGAACATTAGGGTCCTTTTTGCTCTTTTCCTGCTCACAAACTCTCAAACAAGTAAACAGTTGAAAATTCATAGAAGCCTGCTACGTATGTTCACTTTCCTTTTCTCCCCATCAGTCAGACTTGTCTTTCTTCTTGCCTCCTCCGATGGGTACTTTGCTGACCACTGCAGAGCCAACAGCAGTCACTCCTCCAGCTACAGCACACGCTCCTCCTTTAACCAGCCCCACTCCCATCGCAGGGACAGATGCTACGGTGGTGACGGCTGTCTTGGTGAGATCTAGACCCTTTCCTCCTATCCAGGTCACGCCACCCACTGTTGCTCCTAAAGCCCCCTTGGTGGCACCATATAAGCCCCCCGCTAACCTGCTGAACATGCCGGGCTGTGTCTGTGGATGATCCTTGTTGTTTTCTGGTTTAAAAAATAGCAACAACAAATAACCTTTTAGATTCAAGATTTCATTGCCATATTGCCTGAACTATTCACAGACCTTCCTGCCTAGTTTGGGCCTACCCAGAAAATAATCTTAAAAGGATAAGTCTGGCATTATTCTACATTTTAACTCTAAAACAACAAGTTTAGTGTCAAGACTTTCTGATTTCTCCATTATGCCTTCATCTCTGTATTTGTTGTAATCTTTTAAAGTCACTTATTAAAACATTTTCCCTGTCACAGGATCTTTGCAACTAAACTTACCTGTAGCTAATGGCTCATCTTTGAGGTATGCAGGCATGTCCTGCTCCTCCTGACTCATCTCTCTGGGAAAAACAAAAACAATTACCAGGAAAGAGTGTTTAACAATGTTTGCAAAATAGATTTTTTCCCATATTTTTCTTTGATTCCTTTCTTGTATGTTAAGAAGATATAAGTAGTAAGTGTTCAATCCATAAAAACAAAGGTGAATCAAATATTCCACAGACTAATTAATAGTCACAACTTGTTCTACCTGTAACACGTGAGAGCTGCTTTAGCTTTTACAATGTGGTTTTGATATGGTGTAAATTCATTGGCCATATCCCAAATACACGAGGTGTGTTTTGAATAGCGGCAGTCTACAGAGAACACTTTCACTAAAAGTCAAATGACAGGGCTGTGAAAGGCACACAGTGTGCAAAGAAAAATACACAAGCTCGCATAGGGTGTGCTGCTACTTCTAAAACAAGGCAGACCTGTTCATGTTGTCACAGAGCTGTAGGACAGGTTAAAATACATATGGCAAGGACACAATTACTAAACTTAAAGCAACTGATGCTGGCAAACAACAAATTAAACATTTAGCCTTAATTGCTATTGACAGAACACCACAGCAATAAAGTAAATATGCAAGGATTAACTATGTTGACGCAACCCATATAACAGATGATAAGCTTCCCTGGGCGGTATGAGCCTTGCTGGATGGTTGCTTTGTGTTTTACTTTAATGTGATTTTGTTCTGTAAATTATGCTATTTTAGAATTGTTATAAGAAGTTGGGAAAACAACTTGAAGCGTCTTGAAGTTAGCTAGCGATAGTCAAAGAAAGACTCCTGCTACAGCTGTGGTCACGCTAAATTACCAGGCGAGTAAACAACACTAATTAGGAAATTATGCTGCACATAAAACGTTAGCAGGGGTGAGGCTAATCGGCTAAACGCCTGGGTTAGCTAGCTTACAATATATAACGCTAACCTGATTAGCAAAGTTAGCAATGAGTTAGCTAAACCCAAAACTGTGCCGAGGTTACCTGGACGTTTACTGAAGCTAACGCTAAAGCCAACGTAAAACCACGTTAATGGCAGACACTTGCTGAAAAGTTGATCAGTTTCTAAGTGAAATAGTTGCTGTCGCCCTTTCAGGAAACAGTAATTAAAAAACGTGTTGTTCAGCGTTTACTATCAACGCAGAAAGCAGCTTAAGAGTTGCCAGACTTGTCTAAGACAACCCGAAAAGACACGTCACTAACGTCCACAAACACGTCACTCCAGCCTTTTTTTCGTCGACATTTAGAAACATAAACCGTTAATCTGCTCCCCTGGTAACACTGGACGGGGGTTTGCTTCGAATAAGGTTGAGGTGGCAAGTTAACATGTCTTAGTTGTTTCATAAAGTTAAGTAGTAGATCTAAGGACTGGTTCCTATTAAACAAACCAGCAGCACTTACCTTGTTTAGTTAACAAATGTGCTGTTCTGTGTGTGTTGGTCCTAAAACCCACTAAACAAGTCAATTTTCTGCTTCCAAGCTTTGTGATAATGTAGCTGGTGCTCATGAGGCAAACTTTTGTTGTCTCTCTCTCTCTCCTTTTTTTTTTTTCGGAGGACCTCAGTCTCCACCCAGTAAAACCAGAGGTTCATATTGTCTGCAGACTGGAGCTCCAGCTGCTGGCTGCTTTAACAAAAACACCCCTGCACATACAAGCGGTTGGTGTTGTTTGTGATCAGAAGTATTTTTTCTTCACTCATTGACATTTATATGTTACGCAGATAAATGTAGGACACGTTCAGAAATCATTCCAGTCGTTTTTGTGTTTATAGCGACCAACTTGCTGACTGCACACCACAGTGTAATAATGTATGTGGGAGCATCATAGATGTTTATTTTGAACGCAAGCTCAGAGCCTTTTCATTGGCGGGAGAGGACACTGCAACAAAATACCACAACAAAACCGCCTCCCCTCAATGTGGAAGTGACGTACATCCTCCTTTCTTGTACTAAATCAAAGATCGTCTCTTGTTATAAGATGTATAACATTATATTTAACGGACTAAAATCTATGGCGGCGCATTGGATTCACCAATGATAAAAGAAAAATTAGAGACCTTATGTCATAATTGCGAGATACGTTTCTCGTAGCTACGAGAGCCGTTGTTCTGTAACGAGCATTTATGCATTGACTACTGGGTAACCACGTAGATTACAGACAGCTTATCCATCAGTAAAGCACATTTTCAAGCCTTCGCTTTTTCTTAACTGAACCAGTGTCGTTTTATTTTGGAGACCTACACGATGGAGGTTCCAATAGAAAGTTAGATTTGAGCCATTTACCACAATCAAGAGGTAAGTAGGGGCCTCTTTGTGTGTTTATCTGTGCATGAATATCTTAATTTCCATTTCAACAACTATGTGCCCTTTTAAGTGTTGTCCTATCCATCTATCCAACCAGTTGTTATCTGTACGAACGTATCCTGTGTGGAGCTTTGTGTGGCTGGATTCTGCACAATCTGGGCAGGAGGCAGGATGTAGGCAGCACCTGCAGACGTCACCTATCTAAATGTTGTTACGATAGGTTTTGAAATGCTAAGAAAAAATGTATTGAGCCAAGAAAATAATCCCAAGTAGCAAAATTATATCGATTTGAGGTTACCCCCCCCCCGTACAAAAGTGTAGTGCATTGCATCAGTGGGTGTAGTAAAACAGACATGTTTAAACCCTTAGGCAGTTATCTGTGTCACTTCATTTAAAATGCATAAAAGGCAAAATGTGATTCATTATCAATTAACATGAATCAAGTGAGGATGTTTATAATGAGAATGCAAGGACATATTAATAAGTTTGCTGAACAAAACCCTGCCACCTTAAATTTTGAATGCACAGTGAAGTACTTTAGCACTGGAGTGTTTCTTCACTCAAATTAATCTTTTCACAAAATGTTTTAGATTTCTTTCCCTTAACATGGCTGTATGTAATAATGATTAAAACATAACACCAAGGATGCGCTTGATGGCTGGGCATTCTGCATTCCAACCCAATGCTCTACCACTGAGCCACCAGGCCCTCAGGAAGACCCCAGTGTGATTGATTAAAATATCCAGCAGCAAGGCAACAGCTTAGCTTTTCTTGAATGTTTTGAATATTATTATACTATTTAGCGTTTTGCACAACTGGTGTCGAAATGATCAAAAACGGTACCTAAAAGATGCACGCATTTGCTTTCTGTGGTAGCCCCCAGAAAAGCATTGATGATAGTGGACAATAGTCTGAGTTAGATGTGAGTGTTAGAGTTGTTTTGTTTTTTCACTTGGAACAAATGTAACATTTTTCATAAAAATTCATAGGTTCTTATTTAAGATAATTTGGAATGCTAAGCTGCAATTATTGCAGTCAAATAAAACAGTCCTGCAACCAATTGTATTTGTTTTTTGTTTAAACCTGTCTAAAGAGACACTGATGGTCTTTTTGGAGGCTGCAGTGTGGAGCTCACATGTGCACTGCAACAATATCAGCACCTACACTACATTAGTTTTTATCTCGGCTTGCCCAATAAACTGGCACCTAGTTTCCACTTGGTGCCCATTTTAATTTGAACACTGGTGTTTGGTAGCGGAAACAAGACGCCACGTGACCCCAGCCGTGCGTTTCCCGCCCGTATGAACTTTTGGTTCCCGGAAAGCGCAGCAGAGTGACAGCTCTGTCCTGTGGAACAACTGTTCCGGCTGCATACGGAAAAAGTGCCTGTTACTTCAGGATAACGTGACACACGAATCAGATGTTGGTCTGATTGCAGCGCCCGGTGCATCACAGACTGGTTTTAAAGTGGCTCAGTGAGTTTCCTTTTGAATTAGAAACTTCCCGAGTGGCCCACCACAGTCCTCACAGCCTGTCCTCGCCTTGTTCATCATTCAGAACCTCCGCCGTCTACACAGACAGGTACCAAATAACATTCATGTTTATGATATCTGTTTTCTGCAAGATTTATATTGTTATCACCAGTACAGATGAGCACTGGGAATGTGCGCTTCAATTCATTTCTTGCAGTGGGACTACAAACAACTGTTAACGTAATATATCCCTGTGATTTTCTAATAGTAAGTCTTCATTTTCAGACTGCTTCACTAGTTATGACGTTTTGAGTCTGACAGAACGAAGCTGTATTTCTCTAACTAAAAGCAGCTGTGTTTAATTTAAAACCTCCTTTTCAACATATGTATAGTACAATAGTTCCTAATACGGGTCCTGGACTGCTTGTTATCCAACTACCCACTGCTGATTACCTGCATCAGGTGTTTTCATACTATCAGAAGCTGACACCATCTGAGATGAGCCTGGAGTTGGGGACGACAGATTCAGTTTGTATTGTCCACTTTCTGGTGGACTAAACACCTCACTATTCTAGGTGATCAGAAGTGTGTTGTGCAGAATTAATTGGAGAACAAGCAGGAGGCCTTGAGGACCACGATTTAGAACCACTGGTTTAGTGTTACCTCTGCTGACTGTGTTTGAGAACACTTTGCAGAAGGATGTACAGTGTGAGTGTAAGAAGTATTCCTTTCCCTTTGATGTTTCCCCTTTATTTTCTATTCCACAATGAATCATAATCGGAATTCATCATGAGTCTTTCATGTCAGTGATGGGATTTCTACAAAGTAATGTCAGTTAAATGTACAGAAGCGATTGAATGAGTAATCACTCTTTTTATTTATTGTTTTTATTTTTATTTTTTCTCTGGAGCTCTGGCTGTGTTCTTGGGGTCATTGTCTTGCTGGATAACAAGCAACAGTTCTCTTGCACACTGTCAGATTTTCCTTGAGAATTTTGCCATGTTAAGCATGTCGGGGCGTGCTCCAGTAAAGCATCCCACAGCACGATGCTGCCTCCACCATGCTTCAGTGGAGGTGGCGTTTGACAAAAAGTGCAGTTTGTTTTTTACATCAATAACTCAATAACTTCTTCTAGTTGATTTCAGAGTCTCCCACAAAAACTCTGGCTTGTTCTCGTACTCAACTGCTGACCCCTGCTTTTTTTCTTGCTTTTGCTTTTTTCTTTTCATGTTGAAAAGAAATAAAAGGGGAAGACTTGACTTCCACATGCCGTACATGCACTAGAATAGTGGTTCTCAATATTGGTCCTTAAAGAGCCCTGCTCTGCTTAGATGAGGGTGAAGTGGAGGAAGACTAATTGAATTGGTATCTTTCAGCTTCTGATTGACTGACTGAACCCACGTGATCCAGGTGATTAAATAGTGTTTAGTACAGGGGTCTTTGACGACCAGAATTGAGAACCTCTACACTGTAAATGTGATTTCACATGTACCTGCTGGATTGGGGAATATGTCCCTCTTCTCACCTCAAATGTGAGTTTACGGTGTGTTCAAACACGCAGAATTTTGTGACACCCCAGTTAGTTTGAAAGCTATTTGTGGTCCAATATACAACTCACAAGTGCTCAGTTTGTAAGGCAGTCGTCCAAGGACCACAGGGTCAGTCGTTCGATCCCCAGTCCTGGCTACGTGTTGAAGTGTCTCTGGGCGGGACACTGAACCCCTAACAGCCCATTCCCATCCCCAGTGGGAATTTCTACCGGTGGCAACCCTGAATTCACGGGATAGGCCGAAAGGACCAAAAAAATAAATGGAGGAAAAAAAAAATACAACTCACAAGTGTGATGTGGAAACTTTAAATGCAAAAAACACTGAGAATGGATTTTTAGGGAAAGAGGAGACATCTTTCAATAACATATACTGACATTCATAACAACATGTTAGATTTGATCGTAGGAACGCCTACCAAGCAGATCAGAAATTGCTGTTGGAACACAGCATTGCTGCTGTGTTTAGTGAAACTCAAACTTTGTGGCTTTTGTGAATCAGTAAACTTTGGAAATGACTACATTATGTGTCATTTCCCACATGGGTTGAGTTCAATGTGTATTGAGATTTAGGTTCCAGCAGGTAGCAGTGTAGCCTCAGCTTCAGCAGGGGGCTGTGGATCAGATGGATCTGCCAAATGACTACATGTAAATCTTAATAACTTTTGAGCCTGGAAAAAAAGACTTTGTCGGGTTATTTTTCTCTAAATTCAATCAGCAGTTCTGCCACAGAAGAAAAGTTATGTACCTCCAAAATGGTTCTTGTTTTTTCTGAAAAGAATTGGACACAACATTGTTTGAGGCAATGTATTGTTCATACTGTTCACAGGTTTGTAGTATCAGCACAGCAAATTCCTCACACTGTTCGGTAAACCGGTACAAGAAAATGTAGATAAATTATTTTATCTAAAATGTTGTTGTCGTGTGTTTTTTTTTTTTTTTTAAGTAATGTTGCATGTTTTGTTTGTCAATATTGCTGGGAATAAAAGTGGAGGCTAAATATTTGTATCATTGTTAAATGTGTTGCAAAATAATAGTTGACCTGTGGTTTTAGTTGAGATGTTTATTTGTAGATAATCTGCTTGTACAGTATGAACAAATAACATTTCAGCCTGTGATTGGTTGAGTAGTGCTTCTGGCATCTTTAGAGGAGTAACAGTAAGAGTTATTATTTACCGACCTTTTGGACAGAAATAGCTCTACACCACCCACCGTCCTCTCTGTGTGAACAAACAAAAACAACGCAAATTAGGACTTGCATCTTTGTGACAGTTGAGAGTCCAACAAAGATGCTACACAGACTGATATATCATTAGTGAGCAGGTGGGAAGGAGGATGTAGTGCTGTTGCCTCTCAACTAAGTAATGAAGAGGTTTCCATGGTGACCGGGCTGTCTGTAGTCTCCCCTGTTGTCGGGGGGGCAGATATCAAGTCAGCTGTCTTAAATTCTGCTGTAAGTGGAGGGTTAAATGCTGGGGTGGCAGGGGAAAAGCCCCTCATTAAACTTAACAAAATGTCTAACACACAACAATTTATTTGTACAGAAGCAACGGGTAGTTATGCATTCAGTCATTTATTAATTCATAATACTCAACTCTTCACAAAAATGGTGTGCAAGTGCAAGCTGCTATTAAGCGAAGATTTAATTATGTTAACTCGGCGTAATTACAGGCAAGACACTGAACCCCAAGTTGCTCCCGGTAGGTCAGGTGAGCACCCTGCATGGCACCCACTGGCATCAGTGTGTGAATGAGAAGTAACGTTGTAAAGCACTATATAAGCAGCCATTTAACATTTTGCTGCAGCCCAAAACTGAAAGAAATATCAAACTATTCCTGTAAAGCTTACAGAAGAGTCTCGATCAACTCTGTAATGACTCTAAATCCTCTATTAAATGTTTTCATATGTTTGGTACTGTTTAGGGGAGTTTCATATGGTTCAACTGACATTTGTTGCATTTCAAACAAAACATCAGTTTTCATCATCAGTAGATTTTGGCTGTGCTACTTTCGCTCTGTCAATCATATTGTTGTTGACTTAACACAAATTATTGGCCTATTGCTCTCTGCTGATGTTTGGGTTATGGTCCCCAACTCTGAAGTTGTAAAAGGATGTACCTAGTGTTGTAGGACAGTCCTAATTAGAAAACTGTAACCCTCATATGAGCAGCTACACTCCTGGTGGTCCAGGGGGTGGAGGGACCTCAAATCCTTTTTAAGCCTTTTGTCATTTACACAGGGCTTTATTTGTCATTAAAGAATAATAACACAATTTGTAGCACAATTATAGGCTTGTATTAGATTAGAAAGTGGACTTGTAAAACACTAAAATGCAGTTTGATCTCTTTTAACTTTTGAAAAACATTTAACCCTGTCTTCACTTTTTGGGGGAATGACTAAATGTCCTCCAATTAGACAGTTTTTCCCTTTTACTGAGCTTCCATTTTTTCCTTCATGTCTCCCTATCAAATAAAGGCTAAAACCATAGTGGGTTTATAACATCGGTGGAGCAAAGCGTGCAATGCCTGTGATATGATTGTACAATTAGAGAGGGGTTTGATTGTGTTGACATTTAGATCTACATCCACCATCTGTGCAAGACCTTAATAACCAAGTGATTTATTGCCTGTATGCAGCAGTGTGTCTTTGAGAGGAGCCCAGACCCTCACCCTCCCACTGTTTTTAATAGTTAATGTGGGGGCTTCCATCTTGTACTGAGGTTAAGTAAAAGAAAAATGAGCGCCTAAAATAAGAGTAGTTCGGAGACTAGATTTTTAAGATGGTTGAAAGAGGTTCCTATAAACTCAGCTTTTTAAAAGCCAACAGCTGCATCAGTTTTAAGCCGTTTCTTTAAATGTTAATGTAGTAATTTAATTACATTTGACACCTACACCTACATTGTCCCATCATGTTTAACCATGCTGTGGTATAAACCTTCAGTGAACCCCCCCCAACTTTCTTCCAAGGGGCGATAAGGTGCTGCTAGAGAGCACACATGTTATCTCCCTGCTGCCCTGTGAAGCAGTCATGTTTTATGGGTTGTAGCTCTTTTGTTTCGTTGTTCACTGGCTCACCCTGATCACTCACACTCATTCCTCATGGAAGTTGTTTGAAGGCTTAGAATTGCTTTGGAAAACACCCCCTCCCTCCCTCTCTCTCTCTCTCACCACTTCTTCTGCTCCTCTGTTCACTCTTTATTGAATCCTACCTCTGTATCATTTATCTCTGCAACCCCCCTCCCTCATCTCTTTTGAGGGGGCCGTTAGGGGGCATCCTCTTTTCTCTCCCAGCTGGGTTTGTTGACACACAGTCAGTCTACGGTTCCCTTTCACCTCTGCCACCCCTCTTTTTAACTTTCACACCCCACGTCCCTCAGCTTCACCCTCCACTTTCCCTGAACCGTAAAGCTGCCACAGCTGTGGACTGTATTAACATAGCTGCTGAGGAGCAGGGGGGTTGCTAAATATATTGCTGCCATTAGCTTTTGTTCAACTGTTGACAGTTAAAAAACATTTCAGCTTCTCTCTTCGTAGGAAGTCAAGTGACAATGATGATTTCAATGTAACAGCTTTTTAAATATAGGACATTGACAGTGGAGCAAATAAAAATGTGTAATTAGTGCATTTAAAAATAATCTAGACAAAAAGACAGTCGGTTGTCCAAAAAATTAAAACAATCAAGTTTGTAAAGTTTTGTTTTTCTACCTACTATTAAAAAGGGTAAAACATTGTTCTCTTGAATGAAATTTTTACAGGGTTTTCCATAAAACTGTGGTTTATTATTTCAGTCAGTTATTATTTTAATTTAATCTAATGTAATTTAATTTAGCTGTCAGCAGGTGTTGGAATGAACAGGTCCAAGTCCAGTTGGGATAAAAAAGCCCCCTACCATCCAGCCACCAGGGTAACCCGCAGCTCCAGCTCTCAGGCCAGACACAGAAACCCTGCAGAGTTTCAGGACTG
The DNA here is from genome assembly GCF_033026475.1 of Channa argus. Classification (NCBI taxonomy): domain Eukaryota; kingdom Metazoa; phylum Chordata; class Actinopteri; order Anabantiformes; family Channidae; genus Channa; species Channa argus. The sequence goes on from NC_090200.1 coordinate 18,023,822, forward strand.
TGAGCCGAGCCCATATGGAAAACAACGCAAAAGGCAGACGGATTCAGCTCTGGCCCAGGACCTCAGCCAGATGAGTGTGAGCGCAACAGATGTTTTAACTACAAGGTGAGGACATCACAGCACTCCTACTTTGTTTATTCAAAAAAAGGAAATTACATTAAAGGTCAAAATGTATACATTTGTACAAATATGAAACAAAAGTATCTCTAGTATAAATACCCTGATTGAAGTGAAAGGCATGTTTTATCAGTTAATTGATATTTTGACCTCAAGGTGGCAGTAGAGGAAAAGTCAGAACAGTTAGTAATGAGAGATCCCACACACAGTATATTGGTTTATCTAGTGTTCACTGATGTAGCTCAGTCTGGACCAAAGTAGTTGACAAACTGAACACCTCATTCCCACGTAACTGGGGCAGGGCTGAAAATAGAATTCACCTGTTTTATTGTTTTAAGATTTGTGTGAGACCTTTACAATGATTTATACATATTTTTAACCAGTCCTCAGGCAGATGTCCAAATTGATTTAAGCACCCTGCCACATCTCTTGTTGACTGGATATTCAGACTGGATACACATTAACAATTTATTTTATGTTGCAGACAGTTCCATTTGGGATCAGGTTATTCAAAGAAAAGAGAAATTATGTCTTTTCTCTCCCTGATCTCTAGTAAAGGAAAAATGTCCAAAGGTAGCGCTCACCCTGTGCAGACTGGTCAGTCCCCCTCCGCTGCTAAGTCATCTTCCAGAGGGGGCCTGGCCTCTGTGGCTCGACTGGTTAAGCTTGGCCGTTGTAAGAACGTGTTGGTGGTGGCTGGAGCAGGAATCAGTACAGCCAGTGGCATACCGGACTTCAGGTTTTTGTCTAATCTTAATGAATTGTTCTGTCAGAAGTCTAAACTCATTAGTTGTTACTGAAACCGTTTAGATCTCAAAAATGTCTAACAATAATGTATGCACTTCCACTTTTTTATTTTTTTGTCAGAACTCCAGGAACAGGTCTTTATGCCAACTTGGAGAAGTACAATCTCCCTTATCCAGAGGCCATTTTCAACATTGACTACTTCTCCAATGACCCTCAGCCCTTCTTCTCCCTGGCCAAGGCTTTATATCCTGGCCGCCACCGACCCAACTACATACACTATTTTATCCGCATGCTTAATCACAAAGGCCTGCTGCTTCGAATGTACACACAGAACATTGATGGACTGGAAAAATGTGAGATCTTAAAGGAAACACACAAAGAGCCAAAACTATCTTTAAACTGTTTTTTTTTTTTTTTAGTATTACAAATACTCATGACCACAACTCTGAAGTTGTGATACTGTGTTTTTTCTGTCATTTAGCTCATCAGAATTATTGTCCTTACTTTCTCTTTATGCCCCGTTTTAATATTTAGTGTGCGGCATCCCAGATGAGAAGCTTGTAGAAGCTCACGGGAGTTTTGCCACAGCTTCCTGCCACTTGTGCTACACTGCGTATCCTGCTGAGGAAGCTGAGGTATGTCAGAAATTGGCCAAACTTAACAACACTATTTGCTACCCACCACAAGAGTAATAGTCCCTCCATTTGTTTCACAGCAAGCTATAATGAATGACAACATCCCTATATGCACATTCTGTGCCGCAACAGTCAAACCTGATGTTGTGTTTTTTGGAGAGGATCTGCCTCAGAAGTATTTCCTCCACACGGAAGACTTCCCTAAAGCAGACCTGCTTATTATTATGGGCACATCTTTACAGGTAAACATTTTTAATATCTTTATTCACATCTTAAAATAAATCCCTCAAACATTTGTGACTAAGGGCTGTAAACTGTATTCTCCCAAATCTTAAAACACACAACAAAACACTGTTTCAGATTGAGCCATTTGCCAGCCTGGTGAATACAGTGCGCTCCAATGTGCCACGTCTCCTCCTGAACCGACATGCTGTGGGTCCATTTGAAAAGGTCACTCTGCGGAAAAGAGATCACATGGAGCTGGGGGACCTCGAGGATACAGTCCGGCGGTTTGCTGAGATGCTTGGCTGGAACAGTGAGATTGAAGAGCTGATGAGGAGCCAGGAAACGGAGGTGAGTTACACCTTAAGGTCCAGGCTTTTAAAAGGTCTCTTGCAGCTTACAGATGTCTGTCTGGATTCTTTGCTGTCTGTCTTTGATTCTTTGGTGCTTTGTGATAATAAAAAAGGAAAAGTAGGACACAAGGCAGAAACTCCTCTGTTTGTAGAGATACTCCTCTTACTATTTGCTCAGTTTTCAAGGCTTTTGCTGACTATGAAAATAATTTCCCTCCCTGCAGAGCATACTTACATTAATAAGCTGCCCTCTGTCAGTGACTGCACAGACAAATTGCCACAGCAGAGGTGCTCCAGAGCCTCAGTGCAGGATGGAGACTTCTATACTGAGACCAGGAACTCAAAGAGCAGCCAGCAGTGGCAGTGAGGAGACCGACTCAGAGACAGACAGCAAGAGCTCTGCCTCATCCACCCCAAGCAACTGATATTTTACATAAAAGATGACACTGGAAAGATTCAAAACTGTCTCCTCGGACTTCAGTTCACTCTAACACTGTTCTTTTAAATGTACAATTTGTCAGATTATTTTATTCATCTTACCTCTTTATCAGACACTGTTTGATGTTCATATGTACAAATTAATAAGTTTACCAAGTTCAAAAATATTTAAAGCACTTATATAAGGGGGTCCATCCAGAACACTAGTATGTCTGCCCCCCGATAATGTTTCTATAAATGTACTTATTCATCAGTAATTTCTTGATGTTTTATATTACAACAGTATTTTAAAAATATTTAATAAAGTTTGTAATCTCAGTTGTTTCTGCCCTTTGAGTTTTTGTCATATGGGGGCCAAATAAGACACATACCCATATTTTCCAGTTTATTAACCTTTCAGTAGAGGTCTTAGTACATAAAATTGTGCAGTGCTATTTACAGTATGTAAGACTGTGCAAAAAAGAACAAAAGGATTCCCAAAACATTTTTGCAGATGGAGAGAAGATAATAGACATGCAATTCCAACTTGTCCTACAATGATTGTAGAGGGGTGGGGGGGCATTTACACAGGAGCCTGAGAATAAACACTGATCTACAGCCACATGACAAATTAAAACAGATTATGGCCAAGCTCACTTCAAGGCTCTCAACCAGGACAACTAAGGATTGGTCACATGAAATTCAGGTAAGTGTAACAAAATGTTTAGTCAGGTCCTTGGTGTTTGTGACTATCCAATTCTTAACTATTTAACCACTTGTTTTGTCTACAATATTCCTTGTGCATAAGCAAGTGGTGACTCTTAAACAACAGTGCTGAACATGTACTCTGGACATGGAAGCTGCTAAAAAAAAACAAAAAAAAAACACGTAATTAACAAGTAAATCACTTCATGGGGATCTTCATTAAATTGTACCAACTCAAAAGACATGATAGCAATGATTTCACTCTAGAAAGATAAAATCACTTATTTGCTTTAACATCATGCAAATTTTGGCAAAAGTTATCTGGTGTCGAAAATAATTTCAGTTTATACATTTCTTTGAATCTACAGCAGGCAGAAAACTGTTTACTATTGTCAACCACAGGAAATGTTGAATCTCTCAATTTAAAGTCTGTTTTAGAAAATACATTGATTTATCCAAAACATTTATTAACAAGAAGGTAAGCTCACGAGCCGTTTTCAGAAAATTACCTTGGCTACTATCAGGCGTGCAACATTCATAAGTACACAACCAAATGTAGACCTACTCTCAACACTGACACTTCCTGATTTCTATATACACAGCAGTCCTATGGTCCAGTCTGGAAAGGCTCTATGATTAGAACCAATGGTAAGCCCTACTGTTTGAGTTTTTACTATGAGTTCCTGTGAATATTGTGCACTTGAATTATCCAGATATATAAAAAGAGTAAACAAACATGTATCAAAGAAAAACTTAATTTATAGAACAAAAGCACAGGTGAAGGAATGATTAATCAGAACCATTTACACACTGTAACAGCAGGTGTTTTCAGTGAGAAATACATGATCCAGCAAAAACTTACTTGGAGGCATTAAAAAAAAAAAGAAAATAGGAAAGGTGCAACAGTATGAGTATAGGTGTCTCTTGCCACACATTACATCCACCTCAACTTCGCAGAGGGTCTTCCAGCAGCATCAGAGCTCCAATAGTCTTCTGTGAAATGTTGAGCTGTGTCCCACCCCAGGAGTGATTATCAGAACTCTGAATTCTAGACTGAATATGTCATAATCAGACCCACACCATCTAAATGTTCCTCAGGTTAGCTTGATTCACAATTTCCTTTGGAGTGTTTTCTTTATTGTCCTCAGTGTCCTACAATCCACTGCACACCGGTCAGTTATTTAATAATGAGACAGGATCAGAAAAAAACAAAAAACAAACTCCAAAATATCACTTGACCAAATTACGTTTTAGCTAACAGGCTGTCTTATGGTCACCAGTCACTGGTAAATGTCAACTAAACTAGAAAAAAAACTGGTTACCCCAAAAATATCCGATGCTAGTTAAAAAACAAACAAACAAACCCCAACATAAGAAGCTGACCTATCAGCTAGATCAGAGCACCTACCTAAACTTACCCAAATGGGATTAAATCCACAGTTTTTGTTTTGGTTTCTGTGTTAGTACTCCTCACTACTCGTGGCTGAAACTCATTTTATTTAGAATAAACTTTGGGAGAATCATGGGGAATCTTTTGGATAGATTTATTTTGATTAAGTTTCTGTAAATGTGAAGGCAGTTCTACACCTTCTCTCTTTACAATTTACTGTAGACTTCAGGTTTAGACAGCTTTTAGCTCCTCTGAGTACCCACTTTCATGGGCACTACCATACAAAGGATCCAGCCCTCGAAACAGTACACAGCTTTAGATGTGTTTGGGCCTAGTGGTCTTTGCATGAAAAATGTGGCCTTGCCATGCACTAGTCAGAGTCTGATTCCGAGTCCTCCTTAGATGGGTCACAGAGAGTTTCTTCAAGAGGTGCTAATGTCCCGTCTGGCCTGACGCCCATGGGCCGAATCACGTTCTGCCTGTGAGGACAAAGACAAAATTTTCAAACATCCTCCTCCTAGATGGAGACTTCGAGAAGGGATTTATGATTGATTGAGCATGCCTGGTCCAGATAATGAGCAGTGGGAAAGGGAGCAGGAAAACAAGCAGGACAGTGGCTCTTGAAGACCTGGAATGAGTACCCCTGTGTGTAGACAAATCTCATCTCTGTTCAGGACCATTTCTGTCTTCAAATGGTCTTCCAAAGGGCTTTCACTGTTACATCTTTACTCTTTTATACATCAAGGCTGAAGGACCTTCAATACAAAGTCCCTCAACATCCAGCTCACACACGCACACCCTTTCCTGGACACTCACCCCTGTCTGGCCATCCCCTCTCCCTCTCAGCCCACCTCCCCCCTCCTATCCTCTTCTTCTTTGGCAGTTTAATTATAGGATCAGCGCTCAGACTAATCTCCTCAAAGCCACGGCTGCCACTTCATCCTAATCCAATTATACCTGCACTGCGCATCACCCTTCACTCCATGATGATTTATCAGAGAATTATCCATCAGAAGATTTAGGAAGGATGTATTTACATTCATTTGATAGATTCAAATACAAATGGGCATGTAATTCCTACTACACATTTCAGTTGTAGAGATTCCTAGAGAAGGAGATTAAGCGTTGGGCTGGTGGGTTAGAGCTGAAAATATTAGCATTTATTTGACATTCAGGCTAATACTGGTGGTCAAGGTCAGCGGGTACATTAAGGAGAAATATACAGAAACATCTACCATCATCTGTCTTATCCAGGGCAAACAACTGTCCCCTTTCCATTTCTGCAATGACAGCAGACTTTGGATCTGGCAGATGTAATGGGGGGTTGGTGGTAGGAGGGTGTGCAGAACATGTACTAATTGGAGGACCAGTTAAGCGGTTAAGGGAGCACATTCTTTCAGGACTCTGAACGATCTCCTTAGAGCCTGTAGTGAGGAAGCACCTCTCTGTCAGCACAACATCTCATTCACAGAAGAGAAGAAGAAAGACGAAGCAGCCTCAGAAAATAATCTTCGTCTTCTGGCTGCACGTGCCTCATTACAGCTCAACCCGCTCTTTGACTCAACAATGACGAGGTCAGCTTTCTTATGTCTGCACATTTGTTCACCTGTGTCCTCCTTGTCCACATTGTTTTGTCTATTTGTGACTCAGTCCTCTCCCTGTCTGGCCAATAATCAGCTCTTCAGAATGAGAAGAATAAAGGAACGACACGTGTTATTAAAAACTGAATGCAGCACATAAAGGAACCTGGACTGACAAGCCAACTGTGTGTGCCAATTAGGTGATAATTAATGGAGCGGTGGTAATGATGCTGCAGTGGTGTGCCGGCAGCTTCAATTTACTCCAGCTGAATGCTGCGGCGTGTTGGAAGTCTAGGCCTAATTGAAACTGCAGCTAACGGCAAGAGATTCTTGCTTTGATGAATCGGTTGGCAGGGAGCGAGCTTACTATTACCTTTGTGCAGGGCATCGTGTCTGACTTGACGTTAGCCTCTCCTTGCTAAGGAAAGGTCAACATAAATCCGGAATGGTCTTTTGCAGAGGGGACAATAAATAATATGAATCATTGAGCAGGGGAAGCAACAGTTGTTTAAAGAAAAAGTTAAACATTTTAGTTAAGCCTTTGCAAAGGAAACATAATTTAGAAATTGCCAAAGGGTAATTTGGCATCATATGTCTGTCCCAAATGTTTATCGTTTGGCTGAATTCTCTATTACACATACATGGCATCTACCATCACATAAGTCTGGGGTACATTTAGCTTATAAAATATGTTGCTTGTTGTTGCTAAAACAGAGGGTTCTACAGCCTCTATTAAATGGTATATTTACCTTGACAACTTGTCAAACATATTAGCTAGTTTCTCTGCTTCATACTCTTTCTGTTCATCTGTCATCTCTTCAATAGGATTTGGCATTGGCTCCTCCACATGACCAGTGATGGGGTTGATGCTGAAACATAGCAGTGACCAAGATTAATATCCAAGGCAGACCTATACATACATTATCACTGTGTAAACAAAAACAAGTTGCCATCATTTCTTCAGTGCTTTATCTTAGCCTTGGGCTGCATACTCACAAGGGTTTGGCAGATTTGTATTCCTCTGTGTCTGAGTCCTCATCTTCAGAGTATTCGGTCTCTCCTCTCCCTCCTGCCAGGAGTCCTCGAGCTACTAGGAGTCCTGCTGCATTTCCATATCCTGTGTACTTCAACAAGTTGTCCACTAAAAGGAAGAAATACAAATATGCAAGATTGTGATGCCAGATAAAGTCTGAGGCTGAGCCAGGCTGCATCAAAATAGACATCATTCCTGCTTTCTCAACTCATGTGCGGTACCCTTAGTTCCCCTGCTCACCACTCTCTTTACAGAGGACAAATAGAAACTCTGCAGCCGTCTGCTTCACACCCATGTCCACATGTGTCATTAGGCGAACCAACTTGTTTCTGATGGTGGTGCCAACCTCTGGCCTGATCTTCACATCTTTCAGTGGAGGAAGTACCTGAACACAGTTCAAAGGTTCACTGTCTTTCATTGTTAATTTCTCACTGTAACTAAACTGTGGCCAATGGACACGGACACACACACACACACACACACATTATTAAATGGCTATAAAGTATAGGAATTAAACTTTGTTTACCATCCTGGGAAGATTTCAATAATTTGGCAGTTTAGCAAAGCAGATGCTCACTTTTACATTAAAGGTGACCTGAAACAGGGCACCAACAGTTCTGTTACTATTGACAGCTATTGTACCTGAGCTTTGATATATCTGCGGATCTCTCTGTGGTGTCTGGATCCTTCAGTCAGAAGGCTGAGCACTGGAGTGAGCCCCTCTTTGTAGTTGGAGCCCTGATTAAAGTGACAGAGGACACAAAAACCTTTTTAAGCTGCAAAAGCTGTAACAAAGCTAAGATAGTCAATCAGCAATAAATTAAAGGTAAACAACAGACAGGAAGATGAGAAATTGGATGGCATGCAGCAAAAAACAAACAAACAAAAAAAACAGAATTCTAGTACGGAAAAGTCAGCACAACAAATCTGAGTTCAAAATGAACTGTACCAGCTGGCTAAGACAATGTTTGTCACTGTGACTTTCCCATTGAGATGTCCAGCCTGGGACTTTTCATCATCCCTCTCCTCATGTTTCCCATCTTTCTCCTACTTAACTCCATCCAAATTGCCACAAAAAATATTTACCCGTGCTGACTGCATGTGAGTGCGTCTGTATTAGAAGAGTATGTGTCTTAGTTTAAATATAAGCTCAAAAGTATTACAATTTTTAATTATCCGTTAAGGACACATCCATGTGGAAATATGCTCTAGACATTGTATTATTTTAGTTAGATGATACTGATGTCTCAAGTGACCCAGACTAACAGAACAGCACTGGTAGCAGTAGGAAGATATTGGCGGCTTTTAGTTGTATCAGTTTTTAGTGAAACTCACACTTCATAAAATATAAATTTCATAAATTTGTGTCTGACATGAAGTTTTCTTTTTAGTTTAATTTAACAATGAATATTGACTTAAAGGCTGTGTCATAAGCAAACCAGAGCTTTTTCACAGCAGAGACAGAGAGAGCTGGTGGATTGGATTGGTGGAGAGTCCCATGCTACTGCTACCTTAAATTGCACAATGTATTTTAACTATCAACAACACATTTGCACAGATGTTGGACAGGTAATCAGTAATATTTCAGTCTAAACAGTCCTCTGTGTATATGCTGCAGAGAATGAACTTCACCTTGTCAATCCTTTTTTCCATGAAGTCTATTAAAACCTGGATTGCATCCACGTTTTTTCCACCATATTTCTCTAGTCCTCCTTGGACAGGCACATCAATTAACACATCCAGGCAGGATACAGGCAAGTTATTAAGCAGGTTTACAGCATGGCTGGGGATAAAAAATAACATTTAGTAATGTAAACCTTTTATAGCATTTCAGTGAATAAAAACATTGGTTTTCGACCTCAGGGTTTGATCTGGTTTAGACTGGGTAAAAAGGGGCTTTCACAAACACCCATCTGTGTCACATTGTTTTGCACATTGTCCTCTTCTATGCAAATCAGTTTCAAATGACACACTCATCTTATACAGAGGTGAGGACACAGATTTATGTGCTGTAAGCTGCAAAACAGTCATCATCTGACTGGGCTATTTCAGGTGCTATCTGATAGATCACATTAAATTTTTAGCGTGCATCTTTCCCACCTGTGTGCTTCCTCCGTTTTCTCCTCTGTCTCAGTACGGAGCATTAGCAGATGACGCAGGATGGCAGCAATTAGTTTGAACTGGTGGTCATCCTCCTATCAAATCACAATTTTACAGAAACATTGATTCTAACCAAATAGTTTCATTGTTTAGAGAAAAACCAAAACAATCTTTTAAAAAACTTTGCTAAAAGGACAGAAGCAGCCTAGAAGCAGACTCTTAACTACAAAAATTGGAACCTGAGAATTCAATGTGGCATACTAGCCAATTTAAGGAGCCATAAAACTGAGCACAGGACAGTCTGAGGTCAGGGCTTTGCTTTTTGTAGTGGGGGGGGGGGTCGCAGTAGTGGGGTTAGAGCAAGGTCAAACAAGCCTAGTTTTCCATCAAATGGACTTACACTATATTTGACATTGCCTTCCCCGTTGTGTATCCTCTCCAACCAAAATTGCATTGAATATGGTATGCATGTCTGAAAAACCTTCTTAGACAAGTTATACATTTTCCTAGAAACAGCTGTTATATACATGATAACACAAACTATTTTAACTACTTAAATCACAGCTAAATATACACCTGAAACTACTCAGCACAAACTACATCTGTTTCTTGTGTGATATAATGTTAAAGCCTTCTTTTCCTAATACATATACAGTGCATCCTGAAAGTATACATAATACTTAACTTTTCCACATTTTGTTATGGTACAACCTTATTCCAAAATGTAGAAGAAGTCTGTTTGAAATCTTTGCAAATTTATTTAAAATAAAAAAATATATATAATAATAATAATAAATCACACGTACATAAGTATTCACAGCCTTTGGCTGTGAAAAGATGAACTCTGTGAATGTCCTTGAGTGGCCCAGTAAGAGCCAAGACTTGAACCCGATTGAACATCTCTGGAGAGATCTGAAAATGGCTGTACACTGACGCACCCATCCAACCTGATGGAGCTTGAGAGGTACTACAAAGAAGAATGGGAGAAACTGCCAAAAAATAGGTGTGCCAAGCTTGTACACCCAGCTTGTAGCATCATACTCAAAAAGACTTGAGGTTGTAATTGGTGCTAGAGGTGATTCAACAAAATATTAAGTAAAGGCTGTGAATACTTATGTACGTGTGATTTTTGTTTTGTTTTTTATTTTTAATAAATTTGCAAGATTTCAAACAAACTTCTTTATGTTGTCATTATGGGGTACTGTTTGTAGAATACTTCTGCGTGCACTGTAGTATGACCACACATAGTTTGTGTACAATGTGAATCTTAAATTTTCACAACATTTTAATCAGATGTACATAAGTACACTTCAGTGATGTAGTTGATGTACCGGAACCTCTTCCTTAGAAAACAGTAATAATAAGACAATTGGCTGTCGTGGGAATCAGATGAATAATTTTTCAGGTCTACTCCAATCTAAGCATATGCACAAATCATATGCACAAAGTTAGGAAGGCCACCTTAATGAGAGACATAGATTGTGCACCTTTACTGCAAGGGTACTCTCTGAGCTTTGGTGATTAACTCAAATGCTCTGACAGGCTCACAACACATAACCACAACACACTCACCTGGCCCCCAGCATCAGATAATGTGAGGTTGAACATGGCTTTGAGAGCTTCCATTGCTCGCTCATTGGCTTCTGCAGGCAGGGGCACTGCCTGGGGAGCTGGAAAGGCAGCTTCATAGGGACCTACCCAGTGCACATCCAGGGTGTGCTCGAGCACCTCTGTCAGCAGTCTCACTGCAAGGCATTCTCTCCTCAAAACCTGTCTAACATCAGGCCGCAGGGCAGACAGCAAGAAGAGAAGGCGCAGTGTGAAAAGCCCCACTTCGTGGTGCTTTGTGCGGGCTGTACTCAGACTGGCACACAAGCCCTGAGCCAAGTGCACATCTACGCTAACCTGCTGAGCTTCAGGACTGTTGTACACAACATTGCATAGACACTTCAAGGCCTCCACCACCACCCTTTCCTCCTCCTCCGTCTCTGTCGTATCCTGAGAGTCTCTCTGGTTGTCATCTCCATCCTTTTCAGCATGCAGCCTTGCCATCCCTCTAAGGGTCAGCATGCCTTCCCTAGTGGCTACAGGTGCTAAGACACGCTTGTCTCTGGACAAGATGCGGAGCGTTTCCAGACATGTTTTCTGACAGTTGGGCCGCACCTGTCTCCCAAGGACTGACAATACACTCTGACACAGATTCTGAAATGATACAGGGAGAAACACACTCTTATAATAAACACATTTCCTAAATCACTTAATGACAACCTATATATATATATATATATATATATATATATATATACACACTAGTACTTACACTCCGCAGGGCTTCTTCCTTTACGTCAAAAGCGAAGGTGTGGCTGTTCTAAAACAGAAATGATGCTCAGTGTTGAGACCACATAACTCAGCCTGACGTTACAAAGAACTAGATGTAATAATTTTAAATATATGCCTATTATTTAATATGGCGTTCTTTTGTCAAAACCCAACCCTCAAGTAAGCCTTAATAATAATCTTTACAAAAGACCTAAAATACAAGGCTAAAATTTGCTAACGCTGCTGTAATACTGTAGCTACTTACATGCTAAAGTGATCTGTTTGTAGGCAGGCGGCGTTAGCATTTAGCATTAAAGCACTAACTACATAAAATAACGTTTTAAATAACGCATGACTGCCTTGTTTGGTTCATTTGGTTTGCTGTGATATGTTTATCGATGCAACTTTAGATATCATATACCAGTGCTAACATCGGTTGACTGTGGCTGTCTTTTAGGATGTTTAGCTAACTCAGAACTAGCATAGCCGTTCAGCTAACTAGTTAACGTAGCATTGCCGTTTGTTTTGGTTGACAACCAGACTCACCTCTCGGTTGTACTGCTGCAGAAGATTCTCGATGTCCGTTTCGTTGGCACATTCAAGCTGTGCCAACATATTATTCAAATCCATTATTGATGTCTAAAGAAAACAGTTCTGATAATAAGTGTCGAACAACTAGCTAGCTCAGTGTGTATCAGTCAGGACTGCTGCTGTCAACAGAGACACTCCCCTGACTGTCTCCATCAGCTGCTGGGCTATCCTGTCCTGTCCTGCTATCCACGCGTTTTATTTAATGGAGCTTAGTTTAAACATTCAGCTTCCAAAAGTATCTGTACCCTCACATATTCTAAAAACCTGCTGATTGTACCCTACTGCTTGACATACGGAATGTAGATAATAATATAATAATTACTATTCATTTATGATAGTCACAAATGAACTGCATTTGTGTTTCCAGGCATGATGCATGTGACCTGTGCTTATTTGTAACTAGATGGTACGTTTGGTTTCCTTATTATTCAAATAATCAGATTAACAACTGAGATGACGTGACATGAATTTTGACTTTGAAAATAAAGCAGACAAGTTCAAAGACGGTTAATTGTGTGGAGAATATTGTAACAAATTTGTCTTTGAAGAAGAATTGGAATTCATAGTCAGTTTTGATGTTACACTGTTTATTAGTTCTGTAAAAGTGTGGAATAAACTAAACTGACTGGCTGTATTTCTTCATGATTATCCTGTTTAGCCCGCTGTTACTGCTTCAGCATTGCCTAGATGAAAAGAAACACTGACTTTAATAAAGCTTTTCCCTTCCTGGTATCCTCAGAAGAATAAAGCAAATGTACCTGCATGGCTGGATTTCAGGTTCTATGAAGGTTCTGTGTGTCTGTGAGAAGCTGGTCTTACACAGCTACTTATTCTTATTCTTATCTACTTAAGAGTATTTAGCGCCTCGTTCACAACACATCATTAAATGGGATCAGGATACACTGTGCCTATGGTTTCACCCAGCAGATGTATCTGTGTGCAGTTTCTCTTGTGTCACCAGTCTAATATCTTTAAATTGCTCAGAAATAACTTATTATGAATAATACTGTACTGCATGATTATAGTCAAATCATACAATATTCATGTACTGCATGAATACAACAGGTGTAAATCTATTAACCAAGCATTTTTACAAAGAAACTCACTCACAAACATACAATTTAAAAAGACAATTTTTTCTGACAATGAGGTCTGAAATGAAACCTACAGATTGCTGCATGATTCTCACAGCTGACAGTATTATCCTCATCACACCCACCCTCACCAATCTTCCCCTGAAATCTTCAGCGGATATTGATATTGACACTCAGGTCAGGTGATTAACTCACAATGAATAGCTGGTTTTATTTTTCTTCCTTTTATTTTTCCTCCAAACTAGTTTTCTGCATTCAAAATCTTAGCTGTGAATCCTGCTGGATTTCAGAGAGCCTTAACACAGGGGATATGTGTTCCAATAAATACAAACCTTGGAAGTGGTTAAAGATCAAAGGTTATGGGACTGAGGTGCAATGACCCCAGCACAGGAGGACATGCTCTCTAAAGAAATGTAATTCTTTCTGCAGTGTAGGCCGCATGTTTTTTGCCAAACTCCCCTCTGTGCTGAAGTAAAAATCAGCTCAGGGGATGTCAGAAAATGTTTATTTTTTTCCCTTTTCACCATCAAAATTTACACTGGAAGTCTGAGCTAGTTTGTAAGATGAATTTTCAAAGGAAAGTATGTCTGCAGTTACTGTATATTTGACAATTTAGTGGAATGTCCCATAAATTATTCTGTTAAAAAGATGTTATCAGTAATAACTGTCTTAAAACAATAATAGAAAATATAAATGATTAGTGTTTTCATTCAAAGCTTTATGCGCTGATGCAATTATAAAAAAGTTAGAGAAAGGTGTTCACTATTTTGTAAACTGTGTGGCATATTTGCACATGTTTTCTACAAATAAAGAGTTGAAAATGACGACCATTTGACAAAGATGACTCACGGTTTTAGATTGTGGAATTATTTATGTGGCAACATTTTCCCCCACATACACATCAGTTTCATCTGTGATAGTTTAACACAGACAGTTTGCAGTGCTTTTATTTACAGAAAAGTGACTAGATTTCATGTTACTGTACACTTTGATATTCTCCCTTTTTATAAATACCCATAGGGTAATATAGGTCCTCAGTAGATTTGAGTGCATTATCAAAAGACACAACCCTAGGTTAATGCGTCCTTAACTAACCATACAAAACAAAAAACAAGTACCAAATGTAACATAGAAAATAAAGTATATACCATGTTACAAAGTTACAGAAAATACATATATATATATATATATATATATATATATATATATATATATATATATATATATATATATATATATACACATACATATGTATAAATATATACATACATACATATGTATATATACGTGTATGTATATATACGTATACATACATATATATGTGTGTGTGTATATATACATATATACATGTATATATAAACACTTTTTTTTTTCACAGGAAAACAGCAGAAAGGTTTGCAACAGAATATACTCGCAGAGTTGCTTTTCAGCATTCAGTTATTAAAAAAACTATCCAAGAAGAAGAGACTTTAACTCTCTGAAGTTGTTTTATGAGGTTTTAACTTTACCTTCAGTGTTTCAAATTTGTATACTTGATGATCCAGGTGAAAGTTAAGGCAGCACAGTTCCTCATCATGTTGCAGCTGAATGAGGTTTATCAGCTACAATGAGCCCACAATGAGATGCTGCACAGTGCTGAGCAACAAGAGGAGACAGCAGTGTTGCTGAGACTGTACTGGTGTCAGTAACGGTGTACAGCACAAAGATACATTAGTAGCTGACCTAATAGACTGATGGATGGTGGCACACTCTAGTGTGCTGAGTTGTGAGGCTGAGGCTGGCAGAGGTGTACATTCCTTAAAACAAAGGCACAGTTTGGCAGGAGCATTGCACTCTTTGAATGATTCTTCTGCAACTTGACAATCTATATGATTTTATATAATGTTTCCATCAGTTGTTGAAGAGATTTTGACAAGTCTGTTGTTGTCAAACTGTCAGCATGTCCATACCATGATTCCTTTTTCTTTACATCAGAACTTTCCCACTCTCTGCTCCTTCTTTTTTTAATCTATTTCATTGGAAGTGTTTTACTCTGCATCCACCATTTTAACAGATCAGGAGCTTGTCCATATTACTGTTTGAATGTTATTTTGCCCAGCCTGTGGTGGCCTCTCCGTTGATGTAAGCAAAGCCGGGGAAATGCTGCGAGTGTTCGTACTCTGAGTTCCTTCGTGGGGCCAGGGGAGAGTACATGTCCCCAGATGTGGCATAGCGGGATGAGTGCATAGGTGGGCTAGTGTAACAGCTGTTTGCCGGTGACACATCGGGCCACCGGGGGGCGACAGGTGATGGGTGTAACCGAGGAGTGCTCCCCATCAAGCAAGGCTCCATTCGAGACATTTGGCCATTAAGCTGGTACTGTGAAAGAGGGGAACAGGGGAGAAGTAAGTGATCCAGAAAAGTCATCTTTTGAAATGAAACTAACAAACTCCAAGCCTCTAGGGCTGCAGCCCTGCTTGTTTTCCAGCTATACCTGCACAACCCTCATCTCCCAGCTTCTGATTGACTAAACACACCTTATCCAGGCAATCAGGAGTGGGGCGTGCATGGGTAGTTGGAAAAACAAGCAGGGTTGCAGCGCTCGAGGCTTGAAGTTCGACACCCATGGGTTTTCACTTATTTTCAATTTATCTGTAGATTATTTTCTTTTTAAAATTGTTTTATCTGTACCCTGTCAGAAAATAGTAAAAAGAAAACTACAGAGGATGTCACATTTTCTACAATAAACAGTGAATCAACATCATATAAGTATACGGTAAGCCTCAAAAGCAAATTTTAGTAGGTGGAACCAGGGAATGTTTTTATTTTGTTTAGGTAAACATATTTTATGCAAAATGACTAAATGTTTCACTGCAGAATTACATCATTGCACATGTTGTAAATTACAAAAGGCCCATAATACCAAAAAAGGTAAAAACACACAAGAATGATATCAATCTTGTCATCTAACAAACCACATCTGCCAAAATGTTGAACTTTCCCTTTAAATTATTCCAGGGACAATGTGGTTTCACACTGAAAGGTGTATTTTTACTGGTCTAATAATTACATTTTTACATGCTGTATAAAGTTAAACTCGAAACACAGTTCTGCGTCGACATACTAAACACTCATTGCATGCAATTTTAAGATTTCGGTATATAGACTACTGTCAGGTTTTTAAAATCCCAAGCTTCCTAGGACCTTTTCAGAAGCCATGACCTCAGAGTTAGCTGCAGCACTGCTGATGACTACTTTGATGCTGTGATAACCATGTAGCATTGGCTGTGAAGCAGCTCTGCCAATGGTAATTTCCTGTTAGGGGAAATTGCTTCACAAGATGTAACACACTGGTCAAAATAGAAAATTAAACCACTTATGAAAATTAGACATGAGCTAAAAAGTGGTTTTCCTGTGTTAATTGTGTTGCCTATGGTAACAGACCACAAACAGCTCTGGCAAAATCTGACTTTTGACAAAAATACTTTGGACAGATGGGATCCAACAAAGTTTTCTGTTGGTTTCAGCTCCATCCTCAACCTCTCATACAGACAAAGCGCCGGCATTGTGCCTGATTTAAGCTCAGACAAGCCTAAAAAAAGTGGAAGTGGCACCCTTTTCCCTTTTCTCACTAAATATACACACAACAGTCGATTCCATTATGGGGGATCACGGCATGGAAAAAGGCAGTCAGAGCAGGTCAGAGAGCAGAACAGACGGCTCAGCTGCCTCTTGTTCACAGGCAGAAAAGAGACCATTGAATAACAATATTTTAATAAACGCCCCTTTGCTCTGCTCTGTGACTACTGGCTCAAACAGATGAACAGACTATTGAGAGCTGGAAAGAGGAGTAACAGAGCAGGGCCTCTCTTGGCCCTGGCCGAGCCACCTTTCACTGTCTGCTTCCGCTGTGTGGAGAGGGTGATTCGGAGAAACGCTGTGAGAGCTGAGGCCCAGTTGATCTCCTCCCACCATGAAGGCAGCAGAGGCTGGAGGGCCCTTCACAGGAAATTACCATCAAAAGAGTAAACTCACACCAGTCGCTACATGAGCTGTAACATCAGCGACTCCATCTCATCATAATGACCTCTTTTTCATGTGTAAATCTTGCTGTCTTTACAGGACAGTTCAGTTTGAGAGGCCAGTCTGATGACGTTCTCTTCCAATAATCACCTGCACAAGAGCTGCTGATGTGCAAGAGTTTAGGATAAAGATTCCTACATATTGTCTATTAAGATGCATGTATTTTCAAAATTATCTTTACACATATTTCAGAGCATATTTGTGCACATATGCTATTTATCTTGTACTTCTTAGAATCTAAATAGCCAGCACAGACCAGTTGTGCAAATGCAGCATGTGGATAAATGTGGATGTGGACGACTGCTGTATATGAACATTGAAATAATCAGCAGTTTTTTCTGTACACTTTTCTATTTTCTAAGTGACCCACTGTCTTTGTGCTTGTGTATCAGTGCTGTAACCAATAAGGTTTCTTCTTATGCTCCACAGCCATTGTGTAACATTTTAAAATGATTTACTGAGCAAATTCAATATTTTATTTACACTTATGTAAAATGCTATTAAACCCATCTCATAGGAGACTGGGACTGACCTGTGCAGACGAGCGGTGGTAGGCAGAGTAGTGGAGGGGGGCTGGAATCGCTGGCTCGTGGGCCAGACCCGGATACTGGCTCTGGATGGAGTGAGGATGCTGGTTGGTGTAGCTGCCATAGTTGTAGCTGCCAGTGTAGCTAGAATGAGGTAATGAGGTCAGAATTAGTTTGAGCTATTTTTCACCAAGATGTGTCCAAAGTGCCTTGAATGTGAATTTAATAATAAAAGAAGCAAAATTACCCATGCTCTTCTCTGTGTGTGTAGACAGGCATCCGGTGGGTGGAGGAAGGAGGAGGGACTGGCGCACTGCTCCTCATACAGGACAGCTGCTGCCCAGCCTCTGGTGTGGAGCCGCCTGCTGTTGTCACTGTGTATGTAAGGGACCAGGTATATGACTGAACAGCGCCTGGTAGACACATATGTAAACACAGACACAAATATGTTGGCGCAGAGAAACTATGTGCAGTGAAACCTGATCTCTGCGTGTCACTGTGAGTCTCACCTGTTGTGGTAGTGACTCCAGTGTACTCCGGGGACACAGCTGCTGTAGGGGAGCTGGCTGAGGAGACAACCACAGAGTGGACAGACCGAGCAGGAGAGTAGGATCCTGGAGACGGGGAAGTGGGAGTAGTTTCTGACAGAGTGAACTCTTCCTCTCTCTCTGCTAAAGGTGACGAGACACAGCAGACCATTACACAAACTTACAATACAAGATGGATGCAATGTTTGGTGTTCAGCAGCCTCTGAGAAGGTTACACAATTTGTGCACAAGTAAAACGGGTGTATGAGGGAAAAATTCCACAGTAATTTAAGTTTTTTGTAATGCAGTTTATTTTTACAGATCTATTTTAAGCTGAAAGCAAAGTAAAGTTAATCTACTGTATATTAATAACATTAAATATAGTAACTAATTTACAGCACTTCTGAATAAAGGTACTTCACAGTTCCTGCATTTTCACTTCACTGTGCCAGATCAACGGCTTTCAGCTTCTCCCTTCAGGGTTCGCGGAACGTGTCCTGCACGTTGATTTAACATGAATTTTTACAGCTCAAGCCCTTCCTGCTGCAGGCCTCCCATTTTATACAGGCGGGCCCACACCTGGTGGGGGGGATTTGAACCTGGCCCCTTCTGCATCCCAACCAGATGCTGTACCACTGAGCCATGAGGCCCCCTATTTTCACTTTACTGTGTAAACTGTTAAAACCAAACCACCTCCTGAAAGCACTAATCTCAAAGACCTATTTTAGTACATAATTGTGGCAATTTCCAGTGATGTAATCACACAACTTATCTACTTTACAAGACATTTTTCAGGTTTTTTTGTCAATGGTCAGACCTACAGTTGGCAGTCTCACCTGTGCTGCCCTCACCCTTCATGGCCCTCATGAGTTCATTGGCTCTCTCCTGGCAGTGCAGGGACTCCAGTAGGTAAAGCACATAGTCATCAAACATGAGATGGATCAGGTGGAAGGACCCTGCACACAGATATACAGGATGAGCTTTATACAGAGAAAATATGTTATGTTGCAACATATGTTGTACAAAAAACTTTATATGTTATACAGACTTTATTATCTGTTATAAAGTACTTAATGTGGTAAGAGTGAGAAAAAAAAACAAAAACAAGAGCATGTTTTGGGAAGACATGAGTGATAATGACAAGACTGAAGCTGAAACTTTCTGAAAGCATCTGAGTAATGACATCACATCCTGTAGACTGACAGGAGGGCTGCTGTTATTAAAAACTAAGCGAGTGCACTTGTTTCCTTGTACCAAGTCAGTGCCAGAAATATGTCAGCTGACCCCGGGGTCGCACAGAAGATGAGGCCACGGTATGTGAAGAAGCGTCACAATTGTGTCATTGTACTGTTTGCTGCTGCTGCCGTGCGCATAATAAACACTTGTAGCTATTGAGGGAAGCGGTGTGTGATACTGACCGGTCATAAAATGGAAAAGACGGGCAAAGACATCAGCAGAGGGGAGGGGTGGCTTTTGTTAATTAGCTGTTTGTGCAGAGACCTGCTTTATCAAAACACTGCAACCAGCTGTGTCTTTGATATTCACAGACAAGGGCAAAGGAGGGAAGCAAATGAAAGAGAAGCCATTTTCTTTTATTTTATTTTTACAGCTCTTTACTTATTGCAAACCTTAGCTGTACACAGCAGGTTGTTAAGACAAAGCCATTTTACTTGTTCCTTCTCTCTCCTTATTTCAGCTTTAAAGAGGAATTATTTGGTTGCACTGAACTCATACATACAAATAATTTGCAAAAGTTTAAACAAGCTTCAGGCCCCAAGGGGCACTATGTCGTCGGAGGCTACAAATCCCCGATATAAAAAACCCCAAAACATTAGCTGTGTTTTTGTAAGGCAGCCTTTTTTGGTGTGTGAGGCACAACGTATGACATAACTAAATATTCTCTATATGTGCAATATTTTGCATGAAGGGATGATGACAAAGCATCAGCAGCTCACCAAAGCTGGGTGCACTGTGGAGGGTCATGTCCCGTATGACTCTGGTACCAAAACACGACCACATCAGCAGGAACTGTTGGGCTACCTTCTTCAGGGACCCGGGCCTCTTCCCTGCCACCTAGAGAGAACATTTCCATGAGAAAAGAGGGGGAAGGGTCGGGAAACTGGGGTAGAATTAACCCCTGGGTCCATATTGGGGCTTAACCCTCAGGAACGAAAAACATGTCAACAAGTCAACTATTTAATTTGCCCCCAGGGACACGCCTTCCTATTGAACCATTGTCTGTGCAGTCCAAGATGTTGTCAGGGCAACCACATTTTACAAGCCCATATCTAACACATAATGGACGCAAATGGGAAGCTTGAAGACATCATTAACTGGGAGGATTGCAGTGTAAGTGCCTCTGTGTAAAAAAGACACGCAGAGACGAGTGGCTTTGAGCCACAGGTGTCTTTTTGAGGGCAAAATTATCCGCTGTGCAAATACTTCAGACGTTTAGTTAAAATCACTTCTTAGAAACAAAAATAGAAATATTTTAAGTTGTGCGGCTAAAGCTAATCCAAATACTTTATGTAAAAACATGCTGAGTCAGACCATGTTTAACAGCTGTTTTTCAAAATAAGTTTTTTAAAAGTTTTTGGTCTCTGACCTTGACAACACAACGGTCTACCATTGAGTCCAGCCACTCAATGTACGCCTCGATTGGAGACTGCTCCTCCAGGAGACGGTCAAACTCCTGATACACTGTGACAGGATGCAGAATGTCAGGTTACAGAGCATTAGACATTACTGGAGATGGAAAAAAAAAAAACTCAAGTATTCGAATGCAGATCTCATCTGTATACAACATCTGCTATAATTGTGTGACATGTGATCCTGTTGGGCAGATGATTGGAGATGCTCTGCAGGGTGTTTCAGAGAAGAGTGAACTTTTTTAACCTTTTGGTCTCCATCATTATAATGCTATGACTCCACTGGTCGTGGGAATGATTGTCCCTCTGTGTGTTGTTTGTGTGGAAGTAAAGTGTACGGGTGCATTCAAGTGCATTCAATTTCACTGCATGTACTTACAGTGGATAATAAGCTGTCTGTGCTCCTCTTGTGAGTCCTCCATGGTGTAAAGTGTCTGCTTGGTGATGCTGTTCAAGTCCACATTCCTCCAGTCCTCCAGCATTTGAAAGGTGATGTCAGCACTGTTTATCACAGTCCGTGATGCCTGGGGGGAGATAAATCAACAATATTACTTACCCAAGCATAGCCACATCCCCTTATCAGCTGTTTGTTCATATGGATTTTATTGAAAAAACATTCAGATCACGATAGTCACCTGGCATAGATGGTTTAATGAGGTTTGTCGCTTCAGAATCTGAGAAAATCTCCTTGATACTGGAAACAAAAATGAAAAAAAGTGGTAATCCTAGTGAGTGTGATTATTTAAACTTTTATTTTAAATGTTCAAATGTTCAAATGTATATTTCACACTTACATTCAAATTTTATATTTCTCAGGTTTTCTGGAAGGTCATGAAGTGCTATTTTAAGCCACTCATCGAGCTGTTTGGCAAATTTTCGAATAACCTGAGTCAAACTGTGAATGAGGGAAAACAAAAATATAATAAATACATTAAATTACATTCATTTAAAATGCAGCTTCCAGTTTATCTCTGTATAGATCTTTCTATAATTATGATTGATGAATAATTTGCTCATGAATCAATTGATACAATATTCAAATAGCTTATTTTGTCTGACCAAACATAAACAAAGATTCAGCTGAGCAAACTCAATCTGCTGAGGAAGGCTACAATTTTCTGAAAAACAACAGAAATAGCTAGCAAGTAATTTCCATTTTTTATGTTTCTGTTTTATAAAAATAATTTCAACCATTCATTAATTTAGTCAGCTGTCTAAATGTCTAATTATTTTAGCAGCATTTTTAAAATTCTCAATAGCATATTTGAAAAAAGTCTTACAACTTCAAGGTTTTGCACGCTCCCAGCAACTGTTACCTGAGGAATGTTGTTGCAAAACTTGCAACAAACCCCTTAACTTAGCTTTTTCAAAAAGAAGAGCTCACATTTTGAGACACATAAGGATAAGGATTTGAAGGTGAGCACACTTCCCACAGCCATCAGTAGCCAGAATTTGAGACAACCTCAGTGATGTGTATGGAGGGCATTTGCACATTAGAATTATGTAGCAGTTCCAACCAGGCAGATTATGCCTGCAAAGGATTTATTTTTCCTCTCCCCAACTGTTTATTATTTTTTGTTTATGATTATTTTGATTTAAAAATGGCTTTATAAATACACTATTATCCTATTAATACAGTTTACAATTTCCAAAAAAGAATCATTAGATAATGTGCCACCCTACATTGACCATGTGCCTCAGACTGGAAATCCCAATAAAATTTTTCTCGATCCACCCTTGTGGCAAGTCATGTGACATGAGCACATAACAAGTATATAGTGTTACAAATACAAAAATAATTGCAAGGTAAAGTTTTTTAAACTGAATTAAATAATATCACTAATGCTACAGTTAATGTAGCAGCTTTAATTAATGCTGCAGGTTGGCAAAATAAAAAAAAAGCTGTTGGTAAATCAAGGCGATTTAAAACATATCTCATGTCCATTTGTCTTAACAACAGACCTGAAAATGTCACAAAAGTCACTTATTTGAAGAGAGAAGGTGACAACATTACTCACCTATCAGGCAGTGCTTGCAGCACCGTGGGCATCAGTACCCCAGAGATGGCCTTGTAGAGGATGGAGTCACAAACACCAACTATGTTTACTACTGTGGGGGAGCCAAGGACAGGCAGCATGTGGGGGGGCATGCCCTGCCAGAAGTGCAGCAAGAAACTTTGGACCTGCAGAACACCACAGATGCACCATGACACTGAATTATATTGGAAATTAAATTCAAAACCTTTTTATAAACTAAAGGACATAAATAACCATATAAACGTTTGGTCATACGTTTTTTAAAACTTTAGCAAACCCAAATCTGACAAACTAAGCTACAAACTGAAGAAACCTTACCTCATCAAAGTTGGCTCGAATAACAGTGTCCAGTATCCTTTGACAGTGCGTTCTGTACATCATGATGAAAGTTGATACCTGTGGACAACAACAGAGTATTAAATCTGATGGCATCAAAAACGTTATAATTTTCTCCTTATGGAAAACTAAACAAAGTGGTACGAGAACAAGAAAATAAATACTGAACAAAGCACGTTAACCAATAAATACTGTACATGTTATGGGCCAAGCCTGGAGAAGGGCAATATAAAACAAGGCTTAGAGATCAGCAAAACACAAACCATTTAAAATCATGGCCCCTTTTTAAAAGCTGGACAGCTAGTGCCTGTCCTTTGTCCACAGCTAGATCTTATTATCTCCCCCAAAAGATTAAGAGTTAGTGAGGAGCCAGCATATAAATCCTCAAGGTCCTTGTCTAAACGTAAACCCAGTGAAGGTCCCGGGCCAGATAAAAGAGCCAGAGGGGGCACAGAGATGGTAAGATGGCAGGGAGAGGTGGGGGGAGGGGGACTGGAGAGGAGGCTGTAAGGATGGACTTTTAAAACCCCTGTTTACCCTCTCTTCTGGCAGGCTGGCGGGCAAATTTAGGTCTTTGACATTTGGAAACTCTGGCAGGAGTGTCCCCAGTTTGGAGCGCGGTGAATACGCCACTGTCTGCTTTGTGACCTCTTTCTTCCCTGTCTCATTCACCCACGCCGCTCCCTTTTTGGAATACATCACGTCATAATACGGAGAGGTCTCCTTCACCGCTATACCGTAGTAGTGGTACCTGAGGAGAAAAGAAAAACAGAGATTGGTTACAAAATGTACAGTGTATGGTTATGTTTCACCTTAAATTTTATGCAATTCAGAAATAAACACACTAGTGTTTTTAAATGAAATACTATTATAATTATATCAACTGTGATAAATATTTAAATATGTTTTGTATTAAGCTACGATAGAGTCGATTTTCAGTGAATCAGAAAGAGACTAATTTGATAAATTCTGAATGTCATTTTGTGTCCAATTGTGTCCAACTTACTTTGACTGTCCTCTAGTTCCCAGTCGTCGGGTAGTTAAAGCTGGAAACTGTTGCCTTATGATCTGCTCAGAGAAGAAATGGGTCAGAGTGCTGTAACTACACAGTAATAAGGTAAACTTTTTATATTTTGGATCGCCGTCAACTACATCTCAGGCTTTCTCAAGTACACGGCAAAAGGAACCAGATTTTTATGAAATGTTTTAAACCATTGGAAGAAAATACTGAGATACTGCAGAACATACTGTACTGTACTCATACTCATACAGTATGTTCAGTTCTTCATAAGACGCGGTTAATAAAGTTTGTCCGGAGGACAACATGAAAGGCTCATAGTTGTATCCACAGGGAGGTTTGTTAGGGACAAAAAGGTTTGAGAGCCATCCATTTATGACATCCAGGGTTATTACTTTTTTTTGTATATCAACAGTCTCCCATCATCCATGCCCCCACTCATCCTCTCTCTCTCTCTCTCCTCCACTCCCTCCTTCCTCCTTTCCTCTCTTTTTGTGCAAAGAGATTGGCTCCTTGGTCCAGCTCCTGGTGCAGAAACTTTAGCAAACAGTGTAGCTCTCCATTGTGTGGGATGAAAAAAGAGGCCAAGCTGTGAAGTTTCTGTCAGGCCCCGCTTGATAAATGAGCAGACAGGGAGGCAGTCCGGGCCCTCTCTTGTTTTTTTGTCCTGAATCAATGAAGCCTTCCTAAAGGACACCCCACACTGCTCCAGCTACTGATCTAACATTCCGCAACATCTCACCCTTCCAAATTTCCTTTAATTACACATTAATCCAGGCCCCTTCTCTTTTTCAATATCTTCCGACAGGAGCTGTGGAGGTTCAGGGGGAGGGCCAGGGTTGGGGGTTGGGGCCGGAGTCCAGAGTACAGGGGATTGCTGGGGGTAGGAAGGCTGAGGACCTTCTTGGGGTTGTGGGAACAGACGAAAGCACATCTCCTTTGGCTCTAGATTATGTGTTCAGTGAACGACCGCAGAGCTTTGCTTCACACTGCGCTGCAGTTGATATTACTTCAGCACAGCAGCCAGAGGTGCAGCACAAAACCAAGCCAGGCTTAGATGGTCCGGCTAATGCCCATGGCCGATTGAGTGGATGAGATCACTTCTTTCACTTGGGCCATTACATCAGACCGTTTTATATTTTCTTGTGTGCATGAACCCCTTTTCTCTTATTACTTTACACTTATAATACAGTACTAATCAATGAAAATGGGAATGTTTTAAGTTTGCTCTTTTCAATCCTACCTTTCCAAAGCTTGCTGCATTCACTGGCTGTGTGTCGTGCTTCTCGCTGAAGTCTAGGTAATGCATGTAGAGGGCACTCCGGGGGATACACACACCTTCAGCTATTTCATAATTCTCCTCTAGCCTGTGAGTAACAGTTAGATGAGTCCGGTCACAAAAAGAATAATGATATGAAACAAGAGAAACTAGGTATTTCCTGTACAGGAATTCAGATTACAGTCATGGGAACAATAGGATACAATCCCACATCATAAATCAGACGTACTGTCGCACACAACTTTTCACATATGATATGCACACACTAAACATGATGGGCACATATCATTGCTTTTACAGTTACATTAACAACTACTCATAGGGGACCACATGTATAAGAGACAAATCTAAAAGCTGATTTTCCTATTGATAGATCAACAGACCTTCACCATTTCAAAGCAGAAAAAGCACAGGTGTATTCAGTAATTCTGTAACATTAATAATGGCTGGATCCAACTCAGAGGGTGGTCTGGTATTGTATCATAACTTATAAAACTGAGCCATAATTATGAGTTTCTACATCTGTTATTTTTCTGCTTTAACAATTCAAAATATCTGGTGTAGACTTTGGTGTGCAAAGGTCTCATCTAGGCAGAACAAAATATTTAGCATAGTTTTGCTTGACTATGTCCAGGTGGTTAAATTAATTGTGTAGAATAAAAAAATCAGAGCAGCAATTTACAGTCTATGTAAATGATTTCTGATGCCCATCATACCCACCCTGTCAACTATGACAATTAAGCAATATTTTAAATATTAAATTATAGAAGAGTAGTATTATAAAAGAGTAGTTGGGAAGTTGCATTTTCTGTGTCTGGTTAGTGAAACGGGCAGTTGTGTACCAAGACTTCTCCCCCAATCAATGAGCTTTAAAGAAATTGTGCTGCTTTGAGTTTGTTTTGGGGTATTTTTGCGCCCTAATCGTTTAACAAAAATATAACTCCACTCAGCATTAAAACCTCTTCCTTTTATGCAAAATATGCAGTTTTGTAACATAAACATTTTAAACGTTTGGCACATAAAAACAGAGACCCGAACATATCTTTCAATATCACTGTCTGTGTCCAAAATACAAGAAGACAAATATTTAAATAACAACAGTCCCAAATCTGAGCCTTGAGCAACACCAGTATTATCATAACCACTTCTCTGTTTAAAAACAATTTGACCATATTTTAGGCTTTAAATAAAAAAAAAAAAACAATTTGACATTTTGGTCAGTATGTTTTGATGTAAATCAAGAGGGACAACCCCAAACACAGATCATTTACATCCAAAACTGGCTGAAATTTTGTACATGTTTGGAACATGAAAACATGAGAGGTGAAATTTGGAGACTCTGTGTTAAAATCTGAGTCTAGACTTAACAGAATTAACAAACCTCACATTAAATCCAGTCACCATCTCACCGACATCATCACTTAATGTTTAATTTAAGGACTGGTAACACTGAATCTGTTTTTAATCTGTATATAATTCTGTATCTTTCTTTTAACTTACTCATCAGAATTTAATAAGTATATGTTATTTTATTCTTTATAGCTATGATCTACTCATATCAACATAGTTTTCAAAACTGATATATTCATGAATGTGTCGTTTGTTTTGGTTAGTTAATTTGGCCTTAAAAACATAAACTTAGTTTTACTAGTCACATACTATTAAAATTGTGGCAACCAAATCATCATTAATAGACTCATCATCATTACAACTACAAAACAAAAAACAGATGTTAACTTTGAATGCAACTTCTGCATTTAAAGTAAAAACTTGCAATAATAATTTGTCTAAGTATCGTGTTCTTTACAGACTAAACTATTGATAAAAATAGAAATAATCAATATAGCCACAAAAATCTTTCTCTTTATATTCGGTATACAGCAGGTTTAATCAGTATAAATATTATTTTTTTTGCTCATATCTATTTTGAAGGCCTATAGTTGTCACTGTCTAAATTAAATTAGATGTGTGTATGAAGTTTGCATTTAATACATGCAGAGGACATGAACAATAAACTGAAGCTACTTTTCAAATCTTTTAAAATCAGTAGTTGTTGAGCGTCTAAAGCGAATTTCTCTTTAAGGACAAATAAAAAAACCTTACATGATCAAATGATTATGATCATTATCCGACAGAAGATTAACATTTTTCTAAGTTCTATGTCATGTTTTACTTTACAAATGTATTTAAAAGTATAATTTTCAGCTGTGTTTGTGGTTCACTGGCACACAGGGCACATATCCTCTTTACCTTTATATAATAAGGCCAGAAAAATACAATGTGTTGTAGTATTAGTAGTATTCAAATAGTTTCATTAATGTATGTCAGGTAAAGCTATTCAAAATAATGCAATTTTTTTATCTAACATTACTGAAAATGTTTCAATTCTGTAGGCTTTTCCACCAGGTTAGCTCACTGTAAAATCTGTTATGGGTCACTGGAAAAATAACATATATCAACATATCAATAGAAATTTAATATATAGCAGTTTGTTATTTCAATGTTTAAAAGTGAAAATTAGGCAACAATAATGATTAAACAACATTTTAGCTTTTTTAAAAATTACTATTTTTGGGGAAAATTGCTACATTGTTTCGACACAAATCCACTATAATTACTTTTCATTACTGCAAGACACAGCTTTGGCAACAGAATTTTGCTTTCATTTTTCAAAAAAAAAAAGGAAACAAACAAACAAAGAAACAACTTACCATTCCAGAGTAGCTGGTGTCGAATGTGGTTTTGACGCTCTGTTATTTTCTTTTTCTTCATCTGTAATATACCACACACATTTTAGCACAAAATTATATATAACTGACATTAACTTTTAGAGACTGCGCAAACAAGTTAAATGTCATTTAGTGCACATAACATTTTGCTATAATATCAGATGTGGAAAACACCCACACATGAGTTTTTCCAGTAAAGTCAGTGTTTTTAGTGTGTCTGTCCTTCTTACGTTCATCGTTGGACATGTTCCCCAGAGACGTGTGGCTGGAGTATCGCTTGTTCTCGCTCTCATTGAGGCATCTTTCAATCCAACTCTCTAAAAAAGACACCAGATCTCCTCTTAGTACAACTCAGAAAAACAATTTAATGTTATTTATATAGAAGTGATGATGGATTTATCAATCTGCCCAAATTGTGTTATTTTAAAGACTTTAAATCTCAATTAAAGGTATTTTGGTCTATTTTTTGGTATAAGTTTTTCACCTGATGGACTATTTTTCAAATTGGTGATTTAAACACAAAAATTTTGTGACAAATTTTTTTGTCATAGAATAGAGCCAAAGCTAGTTTTACAAAATAAGTGCAAGGCAGTGTCTGTACAGGAAGCATTAAATGCCACTAATGTGACAGGGTGAGCTGACAACAAACGATTGTATGGGCAGTGGTGCGGCCATGGCTCTATTTGAGATGTTTTCACCAAGACGGCAGGAATCCAGCATTGTTCCCAGGAGACTACGAGCATACACACTTGCTTAAAAGAGCCTGGGCACATTACTGAGGCAGTCTGGTGGAATCGACGCCATTGTCCTGTTTTAATTTCTACTTAGAAATGGCTCAACTGGTGTGCTTTCTGTGACGGAGCAGCAGAAAAACACCAAAGCAGCCTGATAGGGTGGAAATCCAAATGCTTTAATTTGTTTCAAAAAGGTTTTCAGTATGTGATAAATGAACCTAGGAAGGAAATTGGGTGATTTAAATAAAATAGTTTGAATTGAACTGCAATAAAGCATTTTGTGTATTTTATTTTTCGATGAGAGCAAGCTACAACTTCTACCTTACCAGACACTGAATTTACCATTAAAATTTATTATGAAAAAGTACATAAAATACTAAATTAAAAGCACTTAACCATTTACCATTAACCTGCTCAACAAAATAAAATTTCCATGTTATAATTTATAAAAACTAAATAAATCTTTTTTTCTACAAGTCACCATAGCAGCTGTTGCTAGGACAGACTGTTGGCAGGATGAGGGGGGATTCAGAGGAGGTCACAGATATTGAAAAGTTTAAGAAGTTTACACTCTGGAGGATCTACACCTCCATGTTCGGCACGTGCTGATAGAAAAGGCCAGAGTGCAGTTATAGCCCTGCCTTCAGCTGAAATCTCACGACCCCCTAAACAGCTGTATGTTACAGAAATTATCATCATATAACTAAGCTGATTATTAGTTTTTATAACTTGCAAATGATACTACCTATTACACAATTAGCCAACAGCCTGAGTACTTGCATATTAACTTTTGCATTAAACACGACCAGCGTCACAGATATCTCTCATCATTTAGAAACATTGTTTGCTTCTATCTATCGACATAGAAAAAAAAATCCAGAAAAACTATGCCTAGAAATAAAAAGGACAATCCACTGAAGTGAAGCTAATTCCCCACAGAGGCTCAGATCTCAGGCTTCATTTGACACAGGAACAGATAAGTTGCGGATCTAAATAATTGGATTAAATTTGATCAACATGTGAAATGGATGTTCACTCATTAATTAACACACTAATCTACTCTTAACTGCACGAGCATATGACAAATTCACTTTTTGGGGCCTAAGATTAAGTAACAATTAATTAACTAAACCATGTTTAAATTTTAACAAACAAGCCCACTCACAGTTTTCCTTCAATCAGATTGGATATAAATCAATAATACTCCTAAAGTTAAACCAAGTACTCTTTCTTACGCCAGATGTAATGTACGCACATTTTACTAATAAACATTTTTTCCATAAAAAACAAAACAAATAAAGCCCAAAAGATCAGGTGTACAACAATTTAAAGTGCATAAAGATGCACTTGTTTTAAAGTCCCCACTCCTTGCGAGCAGTGCCATTTTTTTAAAACTAACTGACAGAACAGTAAGAAGCCTTTTTAGTCAGGACCAATATTGGACATTAAAGGACTATTTCCCTGCTTTCTTTGGTTTTTAATCAATCAGCAGTAGTGTCTTCTGTTGTATAACAGCAGTGCCCACAAAAATTGGCAAAAGGTTAAAAATCTTTATCCACACATCCAGACAGTTACTCTGACTGACAACAGAGAAAGTTAAGAGACTTCCAGAAGTGCAGCAGCAGAAGCTAACACAACAACGCTGAACAGAAGTTGATTTTCTCCAACAAATCCAGACAAGCAGAGTTTAACAGGACTGACCTGTGGAATCCATATCAGGCTCCTCCAGCAGCCCACAATGCATCCTCTTCCCATCAACGACACTTGCTCCTCCAAGAAAATGGCTTAGTGCACGTTTCCCCCTCCTCTGTGGCTCTCCCCTTGTCTCTCGCTCAGTGTTTCCGTGACCACTGCCCGTCGCAGGAGATGTTGAGGATCTGAGGTTCGCCCAGAGTGGGGTGGTGATGGCGGAGGAGAGGGGGGAGGTGGGAATAAGGGAGGAAAGGGGGGGTAGAGACTCCAGAAATCCAGCGGGGGGAAAGCCAGACCCGTCAAAATGTTTGCTGATGTTTCATGGGAAAGGGGCTGATTTTATAGGAGCCCTGATGGGGACATGTCATTGATAGGCTTGGAAGGCTGATGAATGGCCCCAAGTCAGATGGGGATGTGGCAAGGCTCACTGGAAGTCTTTTGTGGAGCTGTTTTGAATAAGAAAAGCTCCCTCCCAACAAAAAAAAGAGGCTTAGATCTACGCAGTCCTAACACTGTGGCCTCCCCATCTTCCATTATGGCATTTAATACGTTTTTATACATCCCCGAGCTCCAAATAAACATACATCCCTACACAACCATTACTCCTGCCTTTACCTCTGATTTTACTCCGGTTTCACACCCCTCAGACACTTGTTGCCACATTTGGCCTGTTTAACAACTCATTCTACAATTATACCATCTTTGTGCAAACTTTTTCAAAGAGTTTATGTAGTGTGTGCTCAAAGAGACATTCAAACGTACTAAAACTGCACAAGTGTGATTTTTTTGGCACAGTTCTCACCTAATTTTGCTCACTCCTTTGCTGTAGCAGCCTTATTTTTGGTGTGCCTCTGAGAAGAGGGAATGGTCACAAAGGGGGGGAAGTAAAAGTGCAAAGCCTGAGGCTGGGAGGGCTCTGATGGAGTGCCTGAGAGCTGGAGAAGGGAAAGCTGTGATTAGAATATGAATGGAACCACAGGAGAGGGGGAGAGGAGAGGGGATAGAAGAGGGGAGAGGAGAAAGGCGGATTATGGCTGAATTACTCACCACACCATGGATAGCAAAAGAGGACTTTCTTGCGCAGTGCGCAAGCGTGGGCAGCACTGCTGCTACTCACCGACACAGGCAGGCACCTGGGAGCACGGGTGGGACAGGGCAGCAGCTAGATCCCATGAGGGACTATGCACAGGATCACAGCTAGTTAAAGGTGCATCCATCCAGACTGACAGAAAATGAGTGCAGTTGGAACAAGTGAAAGATGTTCGGGGCTGAACACAAAGTTTCACAAAAAAATATACTACACTACTACAATGACTCAATATACAAAGGTCTAAAAAGGTGGCTTGTGCAGAACTGTGACCTAAGTGGAGGATCTAATTAATTTCTGAAGATGGAGACTGTATCTTAGTAGATGTCCTTTTCACCCCCAATTCTGTTATCTTCTTAGTAGAGCCTTTTAAAAAAGGACAGGTGCAGCCACTAGAAGAGCTTCTTCCACCCTTTCTATTCTCACACACTCGGCCTGCACAAATGCATGTGTACTGCTTTTGTTCACTAAAAAGGCCCCAGTTGAGTCATATGTGTATGTGCAAGTGGGGGGTATGGTTACACTACATATGACATGTTGTTGGTATTAAAGCTTCAGTCAAAAGAGGAAAATATATGGCTTAATTTGCAGAGAAACCTAAATTATATTTAGTTGTAAATAAACATTGCATTTTATGAGCAGCCAGTTTCTGATTGACATTAATAAATGAAGCAGAATAGCATTTTAGTTTAACGTGGACTGGGTGATAATTTTTTATATATTTGCTTAATGTTTTCAACAGTGATAAGTTGATTAATCAAATAACTGGCAACAATTCAGATAATGTATTCTTAATTTTGAGTAACTTTTTAAAGTCAAACAAGCAATACTTGTTGGTTTATATTTCTCAAATATGAATATTTGCTCGTATTCTTAGTCTTCAGTGAACACAAATTTCTTGGGTTTTGGACTGTGGATGAAATTACGCTGTGACTGGATGAGATTATTCTCTACTTTCTGACAGACAAGACAATTAATAAGCAACTAAAACTACTTGCAGGTGTAAAAGTACCTTATTTTACATCTTCATGTCTTGCATTACAGTAGAGCATATACATGGTTTTAAATAATAACTATGATTAATAGTTCTAGTGATTATGCATGTTTTATAGATCATTGTGGACTGCAAAATACAATCAAGTAAAACTGATTTAGTATGTATGAATGTTGAGCTGACCTGATCCATCAATCTTCCACACAACCCATATTTTATTATACAGTGATAACAAAATGGCCACATTTTTTGTGAAGAGGTTTCCTATTAACAATGTTTATAAAGAATAAGAGGGAGGAGGGACATAAGAATAATGCCCCTGTCTGGATTTGAATCATGAAGTCACCTGGAAGCCCAGTCAGTTAACTGCAGAAATATATGACAGCTCTGCTCTCTGATCTGAAAACCAGTGTCTCCCCGAAGAGAAGGAAAACAAAATGCACAATGCTAAATGTCCTTTGCTTTGAAAATCATTCAGCAAAAATATAAAGAATTCATCCAATGATATGTTGCACTAACTAATGTAAAAACAATAGTCTTGTCTTTTAGAGAAACAAATTAGTTGTTTTATAAATTTGTTATTCAAGAATGAATATTAAGTTAAAAATAATAAGACTGCACAAGACAAAGCAGCAAATAATGAGAAATAATGTTTTCGTTTTTATTATGTACACACAGAAACAGCATAATGTAAGATGGTATCAACACAAATGAAACAAAAAACATGATCTAACCTAAACAAAATTATTTAGCCTATTTCTTCTTGCTCAATCAAAAATCCTCATTTACATTTTGACAGTCAGACTACATCTCATTTATCTAACTATGATCCTTTCACTCACAAATGTTGCGTTTCTGTCAATGTCTTGGTCACTCGTTGTAGCGCGACAGTTTGAGTCGGGGGATGATGTTCATGGACTGGAGTTCCTGGAACAGCAGCTTGCAGGCATACGGGATACGCAGGGAGGAAACGTGGCACGACGACTTACAGTAGTGACACCTGGAAGACAGAAACAAACTATTTAACTATTTAATTTCTAACTATTTAAGTATTAGCAACAGGGATGTGGCAATGAGATTGAAGCATGTGGCCTGAAAACAAGCTCAGATTTATTTTTCCAAGTTTCAGATCTTGAGAGTATCTGGTGAAAACGTTCACAGAAAAATCTGAAACCATAAACATAGATCTGTGTCCAATATTTAAAAGGTAGATTATCAATGTGCAGACCGATTAGCCAGCGAGATCACAGTAGTGCAACAAATATGCATTACTAACTTTTTCCTCAAAAGACAAAATTGTTGTTCTTCCATTAATGCACATTGACTCAAGTAAGCAAATGACAAATCTCTATTGCTCCTTTGATCAGGTGTCATACAATGCGTCTTAAAGAATTCAAGGCGTCTAGTATAAATCGCTTAAAACTGTTAACCTATACACTGATTTCGAGAAATAGCAGATCAGTTTCTGGTCTGTATTATATTAAGATGCAGTCATCAGATAATGCACAATAAATCTGACAGCAGTCTTCAACTTACCACCCAGAGTATCCCAACAGGCCACACTGTCCACACACATCCACCTCGAAGGCGTCACTGGAGATCATGAGACGCTCCAGCAACAACATGCTCGCTCCGTAGCCGATCAGACAGTCGCGCTCCATCTCGCCCAGTCGCAGACCTCCATCTCTGGATCGTCCCTCTGTAGGCTGCCTGTCAGTGGGACAGTCACATTCAGGGAACAAATGTAAGACAGAGGAATACAGAATTTGTTATGTGTGAACGTTTAAACTGTAGTCATAATGAATGGTAGAATGAAAGAACAAATGTTACCTTGTGAGAACAGCTCTGGGGCCTCGGGCCCTGGCATGCATTTTATCGAGAACCATGTGCTTCAGTTTCTGATAATACACAGGCCCAAAGTAGATATAAGCCTCCAGTGGTTCTCTGAGGAAAATGAAGTAAACGCACATATCATGCTAATGCAGTGATAAGTATCCAGTTAAAAACTAAATAGAGACTATTTCAATAATGATTACATTCAGTGACATGTTACTACATTATAAAACAAATGTTCGCTGTTTTTGTCTTCTGAAATGAGGGATCACCACTGCTTTTAAATTAATTTTATCAGTGTAAAAAGAACCGTTCTGGATGTTTTATGGTTAGTGGTTAGTGGGATAAAACAGGATCTTTTATTTACCCAGTGATTCCTGAGGTGACATAGTCTTTGCCTTGGTAGTTGTAACCGTAACGGATGAGATCCTCACATACATCCTTCACTTTGCTGCCTCCGAAGGCCGTGCCATAGTGAAAGCGTCCATCCAGGACGCCCGCCTTCCCAGCCAGCAGTTCAATCAACTTTCCCACCTGACAGAATGAGACATATTCTCTTTTGTTTTGTTCATTACAAATACTATGTCATTTACATCCTGTCCTGACATTAAATGTTGATAGCTTGGGTGACATTAGATTACACATGAACATCTTGGGGTGGGACCAGCAGTCTAAGGATGACTGATTTCAACAATTCCACTGGGGTCGCACCCAGGGGACCCCTGACCCCAACACATAAAAGGAAACACCTACTCTCATTTCACTCTCAGGCCACAGAAACATCCTCCCGAGCCAAACATTTCTCAGTCTTTTCCATGACAACCACGGCTAGAAAACACACTGGCACTGACAACTTCAGCAGTAAAGATCATTCAACTTTTTACAGTGTGAGGGACAAATTAAAGGCAGAAACAGGGCCAAGTACATGTCATTGTATGTGTTGGATAAATCTTCCACACACTACAACAGTTGGCAGTTTCACTGCCAGAAGCCTCTGCAGCAACAAATATCTGATTGTGAACAGTAACATTGCTGTTTAGTTGCATCAATGAAGGTGTGTTCTGGAAGGTAATGATAACCCCTAGAAGACAGGAGTTCGATAAAGAGGGCTGACAAAACTGAGTGTCAATACAGAGGCTGTGCTAACAGCAAGAGTAACAGTAACTGTTTACAAGATCTGGATAAGTTTTCAAATGACCTCCTTTTACTAAAACTAGAGCTGACTTAACCCCCGTGATAAAAGTTTTAAAACATTTTTAGAGCTAAAATGATTAAGTGGTCAATTTAAATTCAATAGTAAAATATACATGAATTATTACACTTAACGCTTTTATGACAGCATTTGACTTATTCTAGCTGCTTATTTGATCATTTGCTGCTTTATCTATCATATATAATATTGTATTTGATACATTTTAATTTGTGACTGTTGCTTAGACAAAATGTTTCGGACATTTAAATAATCCATAGATCAGTAAAGAAAAATGATTAGCAAACATTTTTTCCAAAGATGTGACAAGTCATACCGTCATTCTGGAAGGATATCCATGAGGGTTCATGATAATATCTGGACAGACGCCTGTGTCACAGAATGGCATGTCCTCCTGTGGGACGATGAGACCACAAACACCTGAAACAAAGACACAGATACACACAATGGCTAATGAAGCGCAACAAGCAATTTTAATGAATTTATCTTCAATTATTGTTGCAAATATACAATCATTTTCTGCTTTTAACTTGTGAAGGTTTGAAGACTTTGGGCCCTTACAACAAGGGAAGGCTTTTTACCTGCATTAGGCATTAGGCTGCATTAGGAGTAAAAATCAATAAAAATTATTGATGATAATAACAACAACAGATAAAAGCAAATTAAAAAAAAAAAGTTTTAGCCACAATTCTATTTTAAGCAAAAAGGTAGAACCATCTTTGTTCCCTTATCCACACTAACTAAAGAACATTGGGCAAAAATTCTAGTTTTGGTGTGTGTATTGCTTTTCGTGGCCCACTGATGTGACCATGACATTTCCATGCACATGTGGACAGACAGAGTCCTCTTTTGATTCACATGATGTGGGGGACAAGTGGCCCGGTAGGCAGGAGTTTAAGTGCGAGTGCAAATGTTTGCTAAGGGGCCGAAGCACTCTTGCCTAGCCAGGGTAAACAGATTGTACACCCATTTGCAAGAGAAAGAGGAGAAGAGAGAAGAGAAGGAGAGCAGGAAGTGGAGAAAGGTGCTTAGTTTGACAGGGAGAGCAGGATTACACATCCACGACTTTCAGTTCAGCACAGAGGAAGTGGGGGGATCAACTGGAAAAAAGAAAATCGACTATTATCTGACCAGTCAGTGCCGCAGAACACAGCAGACTGCTGATGCCTTACAGGATGTTGTAACAGGATGTTGACTGAACAAGTGCAACGATTTACTGGAAAGTCATCCAACAGCAGGAAGAAGGTGAAAGGAAAAGAGAAAAGCGAGCATGGCATGGGCAGGAGAGAAAGTGAAGAGAGAAAATAAAAAGAAAGAAAAGGCTGCTAAAAAAAGTTGGAAACTCGGGATAAAGGTGAGATAAAGAGGAAAGAGTGGAGAACATAAAGTGGAAAATGGTGGAAGGGAACAGAAAGCTTCAGAGAGAGACACACTAGTTCCCATAGCAGACATCCTTGGTGTTGTTTGTTTTGTGTGAAAGTGAATGATAAAAGAGGCATGAAATCAGCAGAGAAAGGCAAGACAACAGCAAGGGTCCAGAGCCCTCCATCACAGCTCATACAGCTCCACACTGGCGTCTCGCACAATGGGCTCCTACTACTGACAACCCTCCACCTACTCCCCCACCTCTACAGCTGTGTGTATGTGTGTGTGTGTGTCCGGTAAATAATTAACTTATTCTGCTCTGCTGACCAGGACTTATGAGACAAGTCATCAGAAGGTAGGAGATCTACCACTGCAGCCAAATTCACATCTAAATAAAAAAATAAAACCTTGAACTGACTAAAACTATCCAAACATCAGCAGCACATCTGGCCTGTCTATCCAGATCTCCGCCAGCTAACCCTGCGGTGACCCTCTCTGCTCCTCACTATGTGAGACAGAAGACATTGTTCCATCCTGAGCTGACCGCCCAGTGGCCACCGCGTTAATGAAGAGAGTAAATTATGCATGGCGCCAGTTAGCTTTTTGATTAAAACATCATACAGACCCTCTATAGGGGAGGTGCTGCAAAACAATGAAGGTTGTAAACACTTTTTCCCCAGTAGCAGCAGAATACTGCTGGGGTGTAATAAATTTGCATAGTCTGGCACAGGACAAAGGGCCAATTAATTGAAAAGAGCTCTTGAAAGATGAGGACAGGGGGCAGTGACAGAGCAACAGCCACTGGGACTTGACTCAACAAATGCTCCAACACGACCGAGGATTTTTTTTTTAGAATCCAGTCATTTGTTCTGTTTCACAACAGGTTCAAGTTTGGTTGTGAAGTGGTGAATAGTAATGCATTTCTCTGTACTGAGCATATAAGCTCAACATGTGGGCATTGTTTTAGAGAGAAGATGTGTAACCGTGCTGAGCTTGGCATCAAACCTTTCTGTCCGTGACGACTGCTGAACTTGTCTCCGATCTCTGGTCTCCTTGTCTGCCTCAGGAGGATCTTGATGAGGAAAGCATCTTCAGCGTTAGAGGAGATCATAACCTTCTCGATGTATGAGTCTGTGGAGCCCTTGTAGCTGCAGGCAAACAGAGAGAAATCTAATTTTCACAGCAGGGTTTACAAGTAATCAAACATCCGTGCTGTGTTTTTAGTCTACGTACAGAAGCTGAACAGGTGTGTACACACCGAGGTAACACTGGCTGAGGTCAGGGTGAACATGTTACATTGACTATGTGTGACTGTGGAAGCCAATGTCTCTCACCTGATGGGCACGTCCCTGTACTGGGGCTGGCCTGGCTGGGTACTGCCCTCCAGTGGTGTCTGGGTGACAGTTGGCATCGACTTGTTCACCAACACCTGCTTATTCTCCACTTTCTCACCTGTGTCAAAACAGATTAAGTGGATCACACAGTGTAAGGATCACCTCCCTGCATTGGCTAAAGGAAATTAAATGCTAGATGTTAACACTGCTTAACGGTGTCTCTGTTAAGCAGAAACTCACTGCAAAGCAATTTAACTTCTATCAAATCTAAGCTTGTGTCAAATTAAATGTCTTAATTACATCACTTTGGTTTAAAGATTGCTCCATTATGTGGAGACTACCTGTGTCAGCAGCAGAGACTATAAAATTAAATAAACTGAATTTCTTATCTTTTACACATATGAAACACACAAAAAAAATCTGCAACTAACAACCTTTGAAACAGCTTACATTTAAAGATATAATTCTCATGTATACAGTGAAAAGCAAAGCATGCTGGGTGCCCTCCAGTCCAGTTAGCACTTACCAGGTGAGCAGATGCCATCCGCATCCAGGATGCTGTGTCTCCAGACGGGCTTCCTTGTAGCAGCATCCAGCATAGGCCCCATCACCTTGTCAAAGGTCTGGTTGGTGTAGCGCCGCAGTGTGCATTTGGCATTTTTATAAACAAGGCAACGACCAAATCCTGGAGATAAACACAATTGCAATTAAAAGACTTGCTACTTGGTCCCGAATTGATGGCTGGCATGAAAACATGCTGCTATAGTAATTTTTTCAGTAACCCATAAACTGTAAATGTAATAAGATCCTGAAATTGTGTGAGGCAAACAAACTGCTTCCTGTCTTTCTCAGAACAACAGCTCTCACCTCTGTCAAGCGAGGCTTTGTTAAGGACCAGAGCGTCCTCAATGTCATAGCCGCTGTAGCTCATCACGGCCACTGTGGCATTCTGACCAGCAGGAAGTTTCTCAAAGTCGATCAGTTCGATGGTTTTTGTTTTAACCATAGGTCTCTGAGGATATGCCAGCAGGTACATTAGAGTGTCAATACGATTCCTCTGGTTATAGCCAATAGTGCCTGGAGAGATAAGACATGGACTGTAGATAAATATGACTACTGCCATATTTGGGGAAAAAAAATTCTCTAATGCACTGATATCTAGATATATAGTTCTATTAAAATTTGCTGGGTTTAAACATTATGTTCACTAGCTTAAAAATTAGAGATCTCAAGTTGGGTTGGAGCTGGTTTGGATTGTCTTAGAGTGGTGCAGTGGAGGATCGTGGGGAGTTATGGCATAAAGCCTGGCCTCCCTGGAAGCCTTGACATTTGTCAGATGCTATTACTTCACAATCAGGCTACAAGCACAAAGTCTGTGATAATAGGCCCGAGCCGCACAACCAGATTTGCACATGTATAGGGCAGTCCACACAAAACAGACAAGGCAGAGGATATTGGGCCAAATATAGTTCCAGTCTGTGTTTTTGTAAAGATGGGGGGAGGGGAGGAACGGATGAACAGAGGTAAAGCGGTGGGGTGGGGGTGACAGAGGTTCTTACGAATGTTAGCAGGGTCGTTTGGGGAAGTTTTGGTTACCAAGGAGCTGCGGGTGCACACTCTGTGGTCTTTCGCAGCTGAGCACACTGACCCCCTAAGCACAGCCAGAGCAGACACAATGAATTGCTAATGACACTCTGGGTGACTGGCAGGGAAAGGGCCTCCGCACACACACAGCACAATGGAAAACCTACGCAAGCGCCCCATGTTTGATGTTCATGCGCATACATGCACTGACACACACACAGACACGGAAAACACTTAATCACACATACAAATGTATTCTGACAAGGAGTAGAGCAGGAGCTGGAGGAGAACTGAAGCTACCTGCTCAGCTGAGTCTTACCCATGGCCTGCTTGCCCATAGCACACTGGTATGTGTTTCTGGGCGACTGGTTGTGGTGGGGGTAGGGAATGAGGCCAGCACACACCCCTAGCAGTGTGAACGGTTCAATCTCCAAGTGTGTTGTGTCTCTACGGAAATAAAAAAATAAATAAAGGGTCAGCTGATTGACTACTACTATGTTTTAATGTAAACTAAATCATTAACAAGTACCACTTACTTGTTTATCATGTGTTCATAAAGAGAGACCTGACAGTCATTTTCCTCATTGACATCCAAGTACTCCACCAGGCCCTCGTGGAGGAAATCCTCAAATGTTCTGGAGTCACAAGACTGTACATGATTATCTGAAATGATATGCTGTTGAAAGGTTTCCCAGCGAACAGTTCTCCTGAGTCTCACCTGTAGCCCTGTGACAGATCTTCAATGTGTTTGTTTTTCACCATCGGCTGTCCCTTCTTCACTATGATGTACGGCCTGCAGGAAACAAAAACAACACGGATCGAATCAGAATACTGTAAAACTACGAAAGTGTCAGTTTCCTGTTATTGCAACACTAGCACATGGGGTAGAAACTCTTAAATTCAGATCCACATAAAATATAAAAGGTCTTGAACACATAAATTTAAAAATCGCAAATATGGAATGTGTCTTTCTCCATATCAGGAGAAGTATTTTATTGTATTAGGCAACTGGTCACAGTTCTAATGTCTTACATATGCCGATTAGCCAAAACATTACCCCACCTGGTGGCTTACATATAAAAACATTTATTTTATTATTTTATTTTATAAAACAAAAAATGGTGATTCCTCATTCTGGATTAAGCACACACTGATTAAAATCAGCTCCATCTTAACTAACAGTGATCAGTATTGTTTGAAAACCTTTTCTAAATACTTTTACTTTGGTACTTTAAGTCAAATGTAAATAATCAGCCTAGTACTTATTTTACTTGAGTAAAAAGATTTAGATTAACATGTTTCCCCACCTGCAAAGGCGTCCTCCATCAGATGAGATGTAGACACAACGGTCAGTCAAGTTCGTAGAGATGGACACAAACTCATTGATGAAACCTGCTCTACGCATCAATCTGAAGGTGTTAACCAGTTTACGATGATCTCGAATTAC
Source organism: Channa argus (assembly GCF_033026475.1). Classification (NCBI taxonomy): domain Eukaryota; kingdom Metazoa; phylum Chordata; class Actinopteri; order Anabantiformes; family Channidae; genus Channa; species Channa argus. The sequence continues at coordinate 18,065,567 of NC_090200.1, forward strand.
ACCAAGAATGTTACCTGTGAACATAATACAGTTTATGTGTGAACAGAGTTATAAAGACAGAGACTATGCACATTATTATAAAACTGCAGAAGAGCTCAAACAATGTCACCACCTACCAGCTCTGAGTATATAATGAGATCATGAAGATATATTATGCAAGTCAGCCTTTATGCAAGTCAGCATTTTAAAGTCATCTTTAAAATGCTTTATAAAAGGAATAAAATAAATTTTAAAAATCATTGATTTTTAGTAAATAATTTGTCATAAAATAATGATTTTGAGTGACGCATAATTTGTAGCCAGCAGTCTTTGAAAGTTTGGAACATACAGCTGCAGTTTATGTTTTAACTGTCAGATTTGTTTGTTTCCTGCTTGGATTCGCTGGTTTCTGGCCAATAAATCTTTTAACAACTAAGTTGTTCTTACTTACACAATTTATCATCTTGTCTATAATAGAGAAAAATGCCCATCACAATTTCCCTGAGCTTAAGGTGACATGTTCAAATTGTTTTCTCTGGCAATGCGTCTCAAATGCAAAGACATTCTGTTCACTATTATCTAAAAAAAAAAAAACAACAACAAAAAAAACTAAACAAAACTTCTGCCTTCAGTATTTTGAGAAGATGAAAGCAGGCAATGTTTGGCTTTTTTGCTTGATGAAGAACCAAAACACTAAGTCTTAAGGGAGATCCATAAGGGAACTAAACATTGCAGTAAAATTACTTAGTGAGTATAAAACACTGCACAGATTTTACTTTGTGTTTCAATTCTCAAAAAACACTCACATCCACAAGAACTAAACTTAAACAAAAGTGCAAACCAGCATGTATATACATACAGTATTGAACCTCCAAGGCTGGAGAAAGCAGAGCATAAACTGCTTGCAGGGTTTTGTTCATGTCTGAAAGACAAATGGCTGAGGAACAGAGGAGACACTGTGCTCATTTGCAGTGAACACACTGAGGGCTTTGACACCTGCTGGTACCGACTAATTAAATGGTATGGCAGCTAATATAATTTAACAGTTATCAGTTGTGAGACAAACCTATACAGTAATTATGGGGCCACATTCTGACTCAAGAATAATACCTACTGCTGCCATGAAATTAATGACTTATCAGCTTTCCTGCATAATACAAAATTGTCTTCTGTAAACTAAATAGAATATTTCTTTTTGTGTTCATAAGTAATGTATTCAAAACAAGAAGGATTAAAAAAAAAACTTTCCTTTGAAGTGATCTAAAGCTAAAGCATCCAGTGTTAGTTCACTCTTTTTAATGTATTATGCTCAAATGGTGCAGGGGAGTTTTACCATTGAGAAAGACGAGGAAGACGCTCGGGTAGGAGAGCTCTTCCCCACACAGCAAGTTAACATCTTCTACCCCTAGGTTGAAGGCCAGCTTGACGATTGGACCGTCCTCCATGTCAGTGGTGATGTGGGTCATCAAAGCCAGGTTCTTTACCAGACCACAGGCCTACAGAACCAGAACAACAATGTGAAGCACATTTATACAGGTGTTCAAAGGTTGTGTTTTTTGTATTTACTGTGAATAACATTCACAACACAAGAATGCTGTCCTACATGTCTCTCTGTGAAAACCACACCAAATCTACAACAGTACTTAATGGACAACTAATGACAATTTCAAAGGGCTGTCCTCCGCAAGAGCACTGAGTGTATCTACATGTACTTAGGCATGTACTAACCAGGTTACTGTAAATCCACGTGTACACGCTGCAGATGAGTAATAGGACTTCTCCTATACAGTGGATTTCATTTGAAAGCATGATTTACAGTTTTCAACTGTACCGTGACATAATGTGGCCTGTGGCTCAGTTCAGCTATGTTTAAGCAAAAAATGCAATAACTGTTTTCTTGTTCTAATTATGCAGGTCAAGCATCATAAAAAAAAACAAAAACAAAATCTTCTCATACAATTTAAATTAAAGCAAATTTCACCTATAATTGCTCTCTTTAGTTCTAAGAGTCTAGAAGCATGCTTTTATTGATGGGTTTTATATGGAAAAAAAGCCGCTTTCATTTCATGTAAGAACAGTTTACTTGTGTTACTGTAACAGGATGTGCCACAGCTCACTTACCTCTCCCTCAGGTGTGTCAGATGGACACAACATGCCCCACTGTGATGGCTGCAGGGAGCGTGGCCCACTGACTTTTCTGGTCTTCTCAAATTGGGAGGATATCCTCGTCATCATGCCGAGAGCTGAAATAAAGGAGAGACGGGACAGGACCTGGGTGACACCCTGACGGTCCATCTTGAATCTCTTCAGAGACCAGTTGCCCTGTCAACAAAACAAAAGCAATTATGCTAATGTTTTCAAAGCGTTTCAATTTGAGGAGTAAGTGTGATTAAATTAGAAATGATTTAGGACATCTGCTAACTGCATTCTGCTGTGACTAAAAACTGCTGCAATATAAATAACATTCAATTTGTGGCTTAAGCACAATTAGTGCTACGTAGGTGTGTGGTCTCAGTACTGTTTTAATTCTGATGTTCTGTTTTTAAGTTAGTGGTCTTGCACCTGTTTTAATACAGATCACTTCATTTTAGTTTGCACTGTGTAGTGAAAAAGCATTAAACTTAGTGTAAATGCACACAGTCACACGTAACAGTTACAGAATAGTAAAGATTCCACTGATTTTACCTACTCTATAGACAGTTTTAGAGTAACATGTTAGCTTTTCAAACTACTCTGTTACCTCTGCTTGCTACCTATGTTTAACTAAGCCGACATGTACTGAAACCCTGATGTTCTCTGAACATCCTCTTGAGGATCTAAATGTAAGAACGTAAATGTCTGGAGCAGCTGGCCATTAACCGAAATTCCTCCTACCACTCCACCAGGTGTGGCCCCAACCAGCCACCAAGAGTGACCCTGGTGATGGTCTAAAGCCCAGATAAAATGGGTCGCGGCAGGAAGGGCCCTGTAAAAACACAGGCCAAATCAACGTGCGGAACATGTTCCGTTGATTTGACCTCCCTAGTACAAAGTCTGTGTAACGTCTTACTGAACCTGTTTGAAAACAGTAGGCAACTGTCGAAAGATTTTATAGCATGTTGATGACATGTCTATCACGTGACGTGTGTAGTGTCCCAACGTTGTCCAAAGAAACAAAGAAAGCACAGAATGGGCAGAACCTGTGAAAGATTCTTGATTAGCATATAAAATTCCAATCTGGCTGTTTCAGGGGAAAGGTGCACGTTTTAAATTTTATTATTTCGTTTAAACTTCGGCATCTGATTTGTGCTTGTTTACCGTGGAAATGGCATTGACCATGCCGTTGGTGATCTGATCCTGCCGCATATGCTTGACCGCATCAAACTGGGCTGCTCTCTGCTTGGGGATGATCTGGTCAGCAATTTTCTTCAGTTCGGAGTTAAATTTCTTAAAAAGATCTTCAAAAAGCAGAGACAAGAGCTAAAGAAAAAGAAAAGAAAGAACAATTATTTCAGAGATAGATTTGTCAGTGTATCTTCAGGCAGTCAAACCCACAGATCTCCTGGCATGTGGTTGATGATGTCTGTTCATGTCTTTAATGAGTGTTGTGATGCGTTTACAGTCAGATTTAATAACCAGGTGTGCCAGCTCACTGATAAGCCTGACCTGGCCTCCATCCCAGGTCCCTGTCCTCCTCCTGCAGCCCAACAAAGGCATCAGCCACCCCCCTGTACATTAGCATGCATCAAAACAAACAGGCAGTGCTGCTTGAAATTAATGAAGAAATTAAGCTTCCATTATGCAGCGGGGCCAATTAGTTGAATGTCAGGGAACCATAATTGGAGAGTGAGGAGATTGCTGGTGTTGTTAGTGTGTAAGCCCCCTATTGAAAATGGGCTCTGTGCTCCCCCTCCTCCCATCTCCAGCTCCTTGTACAGAGCAAGCTGGGGTGGGGGGAATTAAAGGCCTTAAGACAGCAGTAATTACATTATCAGAGCCGGGCCTGCGGATTAGCTCAATCGCTCCAGTCAAGGCAGAAATTCTATTGTCACGGTGCAGAAAAATCCCTATGCTTCCCCAGCCTCAGGATTTTGGTGCCACCGCATATCTCTCTCCTGACAAAGCAGGCTGAAATACGGTGGGGGGTTTCAAAAAAACAAAACAGGGAAAAAACAAAAGCTGAGGAAAAATAATGAGAGTTTTTTATTAAAAGAAGGAGGCAGAAACAAAGATGCAGGTGAGAGATCAGGTTTGCAGCAGCCACTGTCCTCTGGTCCAGTGCTGTGATCCTTTCACTATAAAGCTTGAGCTTTTTTTATTATTCTATACAAGTATTATTAGTAAGCATTGAGGGTTTTGTTTTCTAGTGGCTCTATGAGTAAAGAAAGAGTAGTCAACACCTTTCAGTTAGCCAGAAATGAATGAAATTCAACGGGGTGCCTTTAATGACAGAATAGAACTCATTTTGTTTTCCTGTTGATCAGAGGACAACTTAACAAAGACTGAACTTAAAAGGTCGGATTTTTTTGGCTTGTAATGTTAAATAAAACGTGAATAACTGAACAGAGGATTATACAAGTTATTGTACAAGCTCTAAATGAGACCACATGGAGGACAGGCACAAAGTAGCATACCTGTCCGGCCAACTCAAGACGTTTGTTGCCATAGTAATCTCTGTCATCCACCTTGTTGTCCCCCTGGGCCAGAATAACTCTCCTCACCATCACAGCCAAGTAAATACACTTAGCCCTGAAGTTAAACTCTTTGACCTGCCAAAGAAATATGACATAATTTTCATTTGTGGGATATACAGTAGATATTGCATGATTCTTGTTTGTGTGTTACATACTGGCACATGTGTGAGGATAAGAGAAGCCAACAACTCTCTGGCTTCCTCCATCTTTGTCTTCTTGGGACCTCCCCACATGCGCTGTCTTCGCACTTTATTTCCAAGGTACCTAAGAGCCTGAGATAAATTAATAGTTTTAGTACTGGTATCAATATGACAAAAAAACAATATAGTTTGGCAGGTCAGCAGTTTTTCGACAAACTTTAACTATTTACTGTAGAAAGCAAACATAACATTGCCCACAAAACCTGGGGGCGGTGGGTATCCTCAGTGTTAAGGACTTTAACTGAACTTTCTATGCCATATGCATTTTCCATGCTTAAAATTACTGTTTTTTTATAAAAGCTACCAAATAGGAAATAATTACATGACACAAAGAAGCAAATAAATAGTCACAAGAAAATGTAAAACGCACTGTTCTCAATGTCCTGGTTTTCTGCATAAAGTAATCATTAGATATAATTTTTATCAAAGTTACAAATATCAACAAATACTATACATTTTAAAGCTAATCAAACATTGGAGTTGGTTGACCTTTCTGTTCACGGGATTGCAAAAGATTCAACAGGCAAAGTATCCATGGCAAGACACCACGGAGGAAGCCATTGCTCTCCAAAAATCAATATCGCACTCTGCTTGAAGTTTATCAAAGACCACCTTGACACACCACAACCCTACTGGGAAAATGTCTTCTGGCCTGATAAAACAAAGGTAGAATTGTGTAGTAAGAACACACAGAACTATGTGTGGCGTAAAAACAGAAGTATGAGGACGATAATAATTTAGGGCTGCTTTGCTGCCTCTGGACCTGGAACACCTACCATCGTGGAGGGGTAAATAAATTCTCAAGTTCATCAAGGGGTACTACAGGATAATGTCAGGTTGACTGTCTTGAAGCTGAAGCTCAGAAGAAGCTAGGTGATGCATCAAGACCATGAACCTAATCAAAGTAAATCTACTACAGAATGGCTTTAGACACTCAAAATCTACCTTTTACAGTGGCCCAGTCAGAGCCCTGATCTTATCCCCATAGAGATGCTGTGGAAGGACCTTAAGACTTCACACCGAATGAAGCTGAAGCAGTTCTGTGAGGAACACAGTGCAGGTCTAATCCACATCTACAGACAATGCTTGCTTGATGTTATTGCTGCCTAAAGTGGGTTATCCATTTATTAAAACTCTGTTGCCATTACCTTTTCCACCAACACTGTGCAGTTACATGTTTAAAGTTGAGCTTCCTGGACACTCGGCAACTTTGGACATTTGACAATTTCAGTGTGCTTAGGAAGTTTTTATGTTCGAAATTAATCCCTGGTACACAACTTAAAAAAAAGATGATAATTTACATTTTGCATTTAGTGTACAAGTTTGTTTGATGCTAATGTTGAGATAAAAAGATATGTAGGAAAGCAGATGTATTAAGCTTGCAGGGGGTAAAGTGTATGAAAACAAACATGATGCACACGTTCTTGCACACCCCCCAAACACCTGAGTCAGTGTGCCTCTGGTGTCCTCTACAAACAACAGAGAAGGTCAAAGGTCAAATAGGCTGAAGACTTGCTGAAGACCACCCACCCTGCCCTCTGCAATGCATATAATATATAAATTGTGTAAATACTTAAAGGACAACTATGTAAAAAAAAAAAAGGTATTGTCAAAAAAATTTGATTCAGATAAATTCAAAATATATATGTATGTTATGTAATAAAATCACACGTTCAGTACTGATTTAAGTATTCATCACTAGAAACGAAGATGACAAATTTGATTAAGGCAGATTAGTTATCATAATCTGGCAACAATGTTTTTTAAGCCTTATCTGACTTTAATTATATAGATTTAGGCCTCATTGTGAACAATACAATGACCCAATGAATACCATGAAAAGACATCATGGAGGCTGGCACAGAGGCGAACATGAGAGCTGCAGCGACTGGTTGCTAGGAAGCGAATATGGCCTCATCAATGCATCAGTGGTTCCTCTAACAACATAATCTTTATGAAAAACAAATTGGATGATTGCATTCGTGTGTAGCTGTCAAAGAAAACATGCGGGCCTCCTGAATAACCCCTGAAAAGCATTACTTAAGTGGCTAGTAAGACAAAACCTCAGTCATCTGATCACAGAGACAAAGAAAATACCTTCTGTCAACAGCAGCCGTTGCTTCTTTCTCTGCCTGAACATCATGATCTTCAGATGGACACACATTAGCAGGGCCAGTCACTCATTAAGTTATTATAGTTTATTGACTTTGAGCCGAATAACTTTTCCTTTTCAGTAGTCCAATTTAATTAATCTGAACAAGCTATGGTTAACCAACAAATAACTCATGGAGTTTTGGCTTTACACAAATGTTTGTAATAAGTGCTAAGTGATTTGTTATTCATTTCATCATGATAAACAATTTTTTAGCTTAACATTGTGTCCACATCTGATTATCCCATGTAGATTTCTCCTGAAGAATGCTGATTTCACATTTAATCATGTTTCTAATTGCCTTTTTCACTATACAATGAAAGACTGCAGGCAGGAAATTCAGCAGAATGAAGAGAGATGACTTCTCCTCTTTGATTCAATATCCACCTGAAAGTAATACTAACAAAAATCTGAACAACTAATTTTTTATGGTATGTTTTTTTCAAGCAGTTCTGTAGCTATGCTGTCTCTCACTGCGTGGTCACCATTGAAAAAAACACAGTGGAACAAAATAAAAGTGAGGAGGCAGCATCTTCTTCTTCTCAGTACACAGTTCAAATCTCTGAGCTATACTTCTATAATAAGTCTGTATATAAAGATTTCCAGGTCACTACAATGACCTGAGAAAACTGGTTGACATCAAACACAGGTCTTCACTAATGTCATAACACACAAGAACAAAACATGTAAGTGTGTAGCCTGGAATGAAGCTGTTGGCTTACATGCCTTGGTGTTAATATGATAAATATAAAAAAATAAAACAGGACAAAATGAGACTACAATGTATAAATATATTAAATAACTAAACTTTAACTGAAGTAGGCTATACACATTAGAGAAAGACTAAAACTAAATAAAATGTATTAATTAAGCTGCTTATGATATCTCACATGAGGCTTTGATTTACAACTAAACAGTTATCTCAGTTCATAGAAAATACTGAGATTTACACCATTTATCACCAATCAGCCTAAAAATACAGAGAAGTTGATCTATTTCACCAAGACCTAGCATCTTTTTACAAAGCCCTCCTAGTTATGGTTTTAAAACCCCCGTATGTCTTTATTTATTTTGACTGAAAGTAATTGTAGCAAAAAGAATCAGAGTAAAAAATTGAACTTCTGGTTCTACTCAGTCAGTGTTTGTATTACTGTTTTTTCTTATAATTTCCTGTTTTATTTGTATCCTTTTATTTATAACGAAGGCTGAAACATTTTGTTAAAATTGAATACATTAGTAAAGTGTGTTTGTCAATCCAAACAAATAGAAAATAAAACTGCCAAGTGAGGTTGAGTATTACATTCAACTGTGCGAATGTGGACCACTGAGGTACCTGGGTTTGTGTGAAGATCTGGGCTTTCTGGCACTCCTCCAGGCTTGGAGCGAAGCTGGCCATGACATTCTCCTCTGTACCAATCATCTGCACTATCTCCTGGTCACTCTCTACACCCATACCCTGTGTGGATAACATAGAAACCGTGGGTGAGGATAAAAACTGTACTGGACTGGTCTAAAATGAAAAAAAATTTAAATATTTAATTTGTGTAACCTTATTGGTGAGGTTAAATGCACAAACAGACACTTTGCAGATGGAAAAAAAAGTGAGAGAGAGAGGTTAGCAAGGAGACATAAGGAGAAGTGTGTGTACAGGAGAGAGAGGTGAACCAGAAGTCATAAGGTTGTCTGACATTTGCTTATGGAAATGTGAAGCTGTGGGAACTGATCTGTGTGTGCCACAGTGGCTCTGAGGTTGTTTCTGCAGCCGCTGCCAAATGCTGGGAGAGCTGGAGAAGAAGTCACCAAGGATATACAAGTGCACAGCAAACAGAATCCTGTGGATAATGACTTCAGTTCCAAACGATTGAAGCACATAAGTTGACATGTTTGGAGAGATCTGTCCTCAGAGGGAAAGAAGTTATGATGCCAGTTGGCTGACATTTTCATTGAGGAAGAGGGCGATACATGAAAATGAATCTGATGAAGCACTACTGAAGTGACCCCTCAACAAGCACATGTATTGTATATATACGTTGTCAGGCACTGCAATAAATCAGAATTCAACATAGGATTACTGATTCTGAAAAAAGTTAATTTGAAAACAAAGAGAACTCTGCCTCAGCCCGTTGAACAACAACATGAAAAAAAACCAGCTCGCTGTTTGCTGTGCACTTGTATATTCATCTAAAAAGGTTATCTTGTAGCACCCCCTTCAGGATGCACCCGCTGCATAATCATTAGAAATGCTTTTACCTTGAATATGATGACAATGGGAGCGTCCTCTGACAGAGTGTTGTGTCTCAGGTAGAAACGACCTTGTTTGACAATTATATTAGTTCTGCTTTTCTTCTCATGAGTGGAGCTGGAAATAGACAACAAAAAAGTGTACCTTTACAAAACAATGGAAGAATGAGAATAAAACAATGTTAATTTTAGCTGATGTGTTTTCTTGCAAATGCAACTTCAAACTTTTTAAGGTAATAAGAAAATTTTCCTGCACAAGCATTCGGCCAAGCTTCATATTTAAATAATTAACTTAATCACTTGAGGAAATATTTAAACATCTCTTAAGAAGACAATTACTACAATTAAAACTAAAATTATGTGTTATTTATATATTTTTAAGGGAAACCCTGTTTGCTGATTACATAAAAGCTTCTCTGTCCCCTTCGAGTTTTATATCTCTGCTATGACAAAATTATTTTGTGAAACCCTCCCTGTTTGGCTGTTTACACACAAGGATGTGGGTGGCATCATACACTAAAGGATCACAAGGGACAATTACATGGCAACATATGAAGCAATGCACAAACAGTCACAGGGAAGAAGAAATATGGACGAGTATGGATTTAAAACTGCAGAATAAAAAAAATAAATAAAGGTTTTGCAAGTGTTTTACTGGTGAATAAATGCTTTCAGCAGATTTGTTTTCTTACAAAAATCACAGCTGATCTCCATAAAATTTCAAATATAAGTTATTGAAAATGTATATGAAGGTAAAGAGTGGACTTTTTTGTCCACAACATATGAGCCTGAAACAGACAGATTAAAATAGAGATAAAAGGTAGACATTTTGGCAGCTGTTTTAAAATGTAAATTTTAAATATAAAAAAAAGTTAGAAAACAGAACCTGGTAACTGAAGCTCCAACTGCACCTTTCCTGTCCTGCTCCACAATGATTCGATTCTTGGACAGCTGCTCTTGGATCAGAATGACTTTCTCCTGACCTTTCACTATGAAGTAACCCCCTGTGAAAAAAATACTGCAGTTTAATTAAATGACTACTGAGAATGAACGGTTGCAAAAAACGTACAACTTTGTTCATGCTCTGAGCCCATCAGCTAATTTGATTTATTACATCTATATGTTTGTTTACCTGGGTCCAGAGGACACTCATTGAGTTTTGAAAACTCCATGGGTGTCTTTCCTGTCAGAACACAGTTTGAGCTTCGCAGCATAATTGGCATCCTAAGGAAAGCACAATTACATATTAAAGACAAAAACATCCGTGTCAGGCCCTGGTGTGTGTTATGTATATATTTTTGTGTGTTATGTATATATTCTCTCTCTCTCTCTCCCACTCCCCAATCAGGGAAGAGTTTATACAGGTAGCTTTTTTTGTGGCAGATTAGGAAAAAAATGCCACATCCAGTTTAATTCACAAGATTTGACCAACCACACTGACATGATGTGACACTGTGGGACATAAAAAAACCCAAACAAAACAACAAATCAAAACCTTCCAATGGGCAGTGCATTCCGGATGATTCTCTGACTACCACGAGTGTACTCTATGTCCACTGTGATGGGCGCAGAGTAGGTCATGTCTCTGAGACGACACTGTGGAAATAAACACCAAAGGTGTGAACAGCAGTGTTAAATATTCAGAGATTTGGGGATGTAGAGTAAATGCTTTGACAGAAGTATTACTATTATCATTATTATTATCATTATTATTATTATTATTATTATTATTATTATTATTATTATTATTATTATTATTATTAAGTATTACATGGTTATAAGGGAAAAGCATTGTGTGGTCCAAAGGGAGTTTATTCTGTTTTTGTTTTTTCTGTGGTCGCTGTGTCTTAAAAGGCAAATCGGGAAGTGTATGCACGATGATGGCATCAATAACATCCCATAGCTGCCTTTGAAGGGAAACAATGTTTTGTTTACAGCTATTGGGGCTACAAGGTAGTGGGGGAAAGATGAGAGTGTAGCTGTGGAGGTCCATGGTTTCTTACAGTGTCCTGTGGAATTATTTGAGAAATGTGTTCAGTGGAATTATTTTGTGGGACTTGTTTGCTGACTTTTTTGGTTATCAACTCAACGTCTTCTCTGGAATTACTTTGTTATCAACTCAATTGTGGAATGTGGAATGCAATAAATGTTCAGTGTTTGTCATAAAACGATCTACAGACAAGAGTAAGCCTGCCACTACAAGAATTATGGGGATTTTTTTTCAAAATACCAACAAAATTATTTTAATTGATCAAGTAATCGGTTTATCATTTGACCCAATGAATGTCCAAAGACATGCATACAAAAATACAAAATACAATGGCAAGTAAGTGAACCCTTGATTTACCTGGTTTCCCTAATTATTGGCCACGAAACCTTTATTCTAACTGTGGTTCAATTAAAAACCTACTACTGGTCTTAATACCTGATTAAACTTACCTCATGAGGAGATACTGGTCTAGTAACATTGAAACTTTCCTCTACATCAGGCATCCCAACGTAGATATTTAAGTATCTTAAAGGAAAACAGATAATACATATAAGTAAGATACATATTTTAAATTCATACTAAAGCTGAAAGCTAATATTTGCAAAGACAATTCATGGTACCTACTTGAGGTACCACATCGGATCAGCATCACTTGTAATTTTCTCATTTGCTTTCATTATTTTCTTTATCTGCAAAAAGACAACACTCATCCTTAACTCAAGATGAAACTGCAGCAGCTGTAACACACAGTAATGTCGGGGTTGTGTATTACCTCCACATTGATGAAGTAGTTGAATGAGTCAATGTGCTGCTTTACCAGTCCTTTCACCTATGAAACACACAACAGGTTAAAAAAAAACTGCTTTTCTGCGTGTGTATGAGTCCAAATTCAGAAAAAAAAACATGGGAAACAACAGGTGGGTGCAGGTGCATTCCGTTACCTTCAGGAAAGCTGGTAAAAGTTTCCACTTATCCTTTCAAAGAGAAGAAAACAAGCACATTGGATTTTACTTTACTGTCGACCCAACAGCCGCTCTCAAAAGATGTAAACATGCAAAAAACATGTAACACCACACAAACAATAAAAAGGGACATATCATCTATAGTTTAGGGTTTTAAGACCAAACTGTCTCTAAATCTAAATCTTCTTATGTCTCCCTGTACTGCTACTAGCCACCAAGTTAGCTTCTCTTCACTCGTAGTGTTAAACTTTACTCCCAATAAACTCACCGCCAGACTGTTGACAGGAGCCCCCAACTCCTGAGGAGTCATGTCACAAAAATCTTCGCCGAGCACCTCCATGAATATTTCTGCTGTTCAACAGTATACACGTAAAACTCAGCTCATGCTGTCTGTGTTGATACACGGCATCGGAAGTCGCTGCAACATGCGTCCTCTTTGTGTGTCCACAGTAAAAACCCCGTGTTAGCGGAACTATATAATGCGTTCCGCTGTCTGTAATTTACTGGCGCAGGAAAAAAAGTACTTGGACTTTTCCGTAAGACTATTTTACTTAAACTTTCAGTATTGTGAAAATATAGTTGTTTGCTCTACATCAATATTACAGTTAAAATAATAACTACTGATAATACAACACTTCACTTAGCTTCGAAATGCAAAAACAGATATACAGTTTTGGCTAAACCTTTTCTTGATTTAAAATGTCCACTGCTGAAATTGCAACAGAAATGTATCTCTGGAAAATATGTTTCAGGGGAATCAGAAGTGTAGAATTGAAAGAGAAAATGTTGAACATCTTGTCTTAATAATTATTTCAATATTTTTCATGACTTAAGTCTTAACTTGACCTGACTGCTTAGAATTTGGCTTTCTAGGAACTACAAGCATTTACAATATTACCATATAGGACTGGAATGGCCTTGCTAGTCCTCACACCAAATATAGTCCTTAGTGACATATGCACTACTGTGCTTTTTAAAAAGAGCTCTTCAAAGAAGAAAATTTAGACCACATTTCAGAGACCCATTTCACTTACTGTGATTTGGTTATGAAGAAAATAAATAAAATAGAGATAAAAGTGATGCATCACTAGGTTAATGGAAGATACTTTTGTTTTGGACACTGAAAAACCATAAAACATCAGATTTAAAAAGTTATTTTTATTAAAATTGTTATCTATATTTGACTTTAAAAAGGTCTTGATTAAAATTGAAGACATGTTCACATCTACATCCTTCACTCCACTAACTGCCTGACGTGTCTTCCATTGCTGCTGAGCAGTTTGGGGTAGGCTGTACCCAGGGAATGTCCGTGTCTGAAGACTACCAGCTCCACCTGACACTGGTCAATGTTGACCGGCACCGTGGTGCTTCTCTCTTTGCTCATGAGGAAGACGATGGTGAAGAGTGCCATCTCAAACTCAGGGCTGGTCCCAATGAAGGCACTGCCAGCAGGCTTGACTGCACCATGCCAGCTGAACTGGAGGCTGAGGACATGGTCATCTTGATCAGGCTGTGAAAGGAAACACATCAAACTTCGTTTATCAGAATAAAGGACCCATTGGATATACTTCCATAGGTATTTTTTAACAATTACATATTACAAAGACATTATTATGACAAACATACTATGTCATGCTGCATGGCCTTGTATCCTTTGTAATCCAAGTGCTGGGCTTTTTCTTGCAGGTAGAACTGGATCCAGTTGTGAAAACCAATCACCTCTGTTCCAGATTTGGTCTCTCCAACAAAGACATGCTCAAATCCACAGGAGTCCAAGCTGGTGATTGTTTTTAAACACCCCAACATTTACAATTCATTTAAATGTAATTCTTTTTTAAAAGTAGTAAATCCAACGATTGCTTTCTGTGTACACTGATTTTCCAATTAAGTAGTTAAATTGATGTGATCATTTGCTGATGTTTGGATGTTTTAGTATCTCACCCTGTGTTTCTCTGTCTGTGGTAGATGTTGAACCAGATCAAGTTCAGTTGCCTCTTAAACAGCCTCAACTCAGAGCTGGATTGTCCTTTGCTGACCAGATACTTATGAGCCCGCTGAGGAGAAATCACATGTATCACATTCACATCAATGCAAACCAGAACATGGTGCAAATTTTTTTTCACATTTAAGAACAGCTCAGATGAGGCACACAGTTTAGTTGTGCTGAACTCGACACAAATTCAGAATGTATTATAGTCTTGTTTGTTTTCAGACTGTGCTGCACAAAGGTGTACATATTTACAGATGCATTAACCTAATTGTATTATGTATTACAGTGTATATGATTAACACTTGTTTTAAACTGTTTATTAGATTTTATATACTGAAGGATATGCTGTGCATTGTACAGAATAAGGACATAACGTTTGTCTTTCTTTTAAAAATAAGTTCTGCATGTCCACATTTTTCTAGTGATTTTCTCTGAGGAGACAGCTGAGGCCAATGCTGCATTCCACAGCTGCAGCAGCCAGATGGGATTTTTTTATTCTCTCTCTCTCCCTAACACTATGAAGTGTGTGTTCAGTGCTTTGTTGGAGCAGGGAAAGACAGGAGTCCCCTCAAAACCACAAAATGGAGAAAATCAACATATTAAAAACTGTGGAAACAAAACAACTCATAATGTATTTTCTCCCTTATCTTTTTACTCTGAGAAACTGAAGGACACAGACTGAAAACAAACAGGTGTGAGAAATATTGTCTTGTGCTGTAGAAACCAATGTGTTAAAATAAGTACTGCTACATGACTAGTTTTAACCTTTCAGATGTACCTTCATGACGTCTGTCTCTAAGATGGCATCCAAGAAGAGATTATTCTCAGTCCGTTCCTCTACTGTAACTCTTTCTATCATGCCTATAGAGCGCTCATAATTGTCCAGGAGTTTCATGAATCCTGCAGGTACAGACATCTCAGTTAATGCAGCGATGTAGACAAATTCACTTGCTTTTTAAGCTCGGAGAGCGGGAAACTGCAGTATTTTGTTTGTGACAAAGAGACTTACGGGAATAGGTGGTTGTGTTCTTCAGTTTGTTCATATTAACATTGGAGAACAGGGGCTGTGAGGCATGATCCGGTGCAACATGGCTGCGTTGATTTACAAAGCTGGCTCTACCCTAGACAGTGTAAACAAACAATGTTTGTCAGTGAATGTCTGTGAATTGTAAGACCATAAGTTAGGTGTTGTGTGAATAATAATGCCCCATACCTGAACAGAAATTGTGTAGTCTACTCCAGGCTTCATGCGGTTCAAATCCAACCTCCACAGCTCATTGAAAATATCGGATAGTTCTTGGTTTACAGCGGCTCTGTTTAAGAAAGTTAAGCAGAGGAAGTAAAAGAACTAAAATAACAAACACAATAAATACAGTTACTAATAAGCAATGTTCATATTGGTTGCTGTACCTTGATGTATTCACTCCACATACAAACACTGCAAGAAGGACGAGGACTCCACAAAACCTGCAATTAAGACATGTAACACATTTTGGATTAGATTTAGATTAGATCTAACTTGTGTAATGACAATAAAATTGAATCTAATCTAATCGTAATAACTACTGTTTAGTAAACGTGAGATTAAGGCATCAACCTGGTTATTTTAATCTTTAGTATTTATCATAAATGTGTAAAACAAATAAAAAATAACATTAATACAGACTGTGTTATAAACTACAACAATGTGGCAGCACTGACTGACTGACTTGTCTACAAGCAGGAAATTAATTTAAAACTAATGTCAAATGTAAAACTAAAAGACATACCTGGCAGACATGATACTTCTTGCAAGCTTCATCTTGGGGTGCAGCACTCAACTGACTGTTTCGTAATACGTCGAGCCTACACAAGGCACTTGATCGCCTGCAGGGGTTGGACAATGTCCATTTGCAGCACAAGGGCAGGTCTGGACAAATCTCCGGCTTTAGGGTCCACACGTTTAATGCACAGGCGGCAGAGGGCGCTTTGTCTCAGGCAAACCGTTTCCTTTTTTGACTTTACAGCATTTCTGTAAATGTGTTCACAACCATTTACACACAAGTCATTGTTTGGTCGAAAAACTTGTTTGCCAGGAGTTGGAGGCAAACATAGATGCGCTGAGAAATATGCAGAAGAGATGTAAAACTGGGATATGATGCGATATGACAAACAGTTTCTAAAAATCCATTTAGGACCAAACGTTGTGGTGTAAGACAACTATAGGTTTGTGAATCAGTGAATAACCTAAAAGTAACTGCTGGATAATGTCTGAAAAGTCAGCATTTTGACTGTGGAAAAAAACAATTAGACTATGTTAATAACAGTTTTTGACAGCTTTATTTAACAATCTTGTAATTGTAATAACTTGATTTTAACAATCAAGTGAGAGCTAAAGAAATCAACAGTTATGTAATAGTAATAAAAACAATTGTTAGTTGCAGCCATATAGTATAGGCTTACTTAATACCTTAGCCAAGGTAGTATTTTTAACATTCTTATGTATTTTTAACATTAAGTACATTAAGTACATTTAGAACCACCAGTTAACCTAACAGGCATGTTTTTGGCCTGGCACAAAAATATTGAAAAATGAATTAGAATTTCCTGTAATTATGTAATTAATTTGAAATAACATAATTTTATTTCTGAATTATTTTCTTTAAACGTGATTGTCAGAATAATAAAATTCACCCCTTTCTCTTAAGAATGAAACCGGTCTTTCTCCTTGTCTTCATTTTGGTTCTAGCAAATTAAAGTGGAGGTAAAGGGAGGAGACATGAATGATGAGAAATAAATATTGAATTGATAAAACAATAAAAAAGAAAAATTCAAAGGTGAACAATCCCATGTAAAAGGTACACATCAATTTATCTGTTTTACAGACTTATTATTCAACATAGTTTTTCTGGGAATTGTTTGTAACATGCATAACAGACAAAAAATGAAATAAATTTATCTGAATATGTAATAATTTCCTCTTATATGCATTTCAGTTTAGAGGGAGGAGAGAAGAGAACAGATAGGTAAATAAGACATTAAAAACAAGGAGAAATAAAAAGCTACAATAAGAGGGGAGAGGAGCAGAGAAGGTCGGAGGCCAATTTGTTGTGTACACAAAATGTAAATGACATTTTATTAATATTTGGGAAAAAGGGGGATAGGAAATTATCCTGTTTCTGTTATTTAACCTAAGGAGAGAATCTAAAAGAGATAAAGAAAAGACTAAGATATAAAAATGAAATTTACAACAGAGGAGAAGATGTGCAATATTAGGGAACCATGTCAAAAGTATACATTTCTTCATTGTTATTAAAAAAATCTTCTGTTTACCTTTCTTCTCTACAGTTCAACTGTTTTTCCCCTTTGTCTCCTGTTTTTGTTGTGAATAGATAAGAGAAGATTCACTTATATTCTCTAAAAGTGTGTCATTCCCCCCTCAACAGGAGACAGAAAAAGATATGAAACACAGAGATGTAGAGTCAACGCGAAGGTCAAATCTTCTCCTGTAAAGACAGAGGTAAATAAACACTTTTTGTTATTGGCTTATTTAACTAACCATTGTTACAATTAATGAAACTTTATTACAACATTTTGCACAAGGACGATCAGAGTAAAAATTAAATTCCATCATATAAGCTGAACCTTCATCTACACCAGTCACAATATGACCTAGTGGTTTTAATATGAAAATTGTTATTTTATGAATAAACATTAAAACAAATATAATGGGTTAACTGCCTGTCATAAAATGACCAGTATTGTCTGAAATACATGGTTCTTAGTGGAATCATTTTTTTTTTGTACTTTAAGTTAAATCCAGACAATCTGCTTAGTACTTTTACCTTAGCAAAAAATTTGAAGTGGTATTAGTAGTAAAGAAATGTATTAGGCCAATACTTGCACTATTACTTAAGTATAGAGTTTTTCTACCATCTCGGGCCAAAGTATCAGATTCTGCAGCAAATGGGGCTGCATAGCTGCAGACTGCTCAGAGTGGCCATGCTGACCCTTATCCTCCATGACATTAGGCCAGTGTCTTTTGGTGTAATGCTTTACATCTTTGTTTTGCAGAGGATGAACTGCTGCCTCAAACCCGCATTTTTCTGGTGATTTATTTTGACCAAACAGCTCAAAAATGTGTTTGAAATTAGAAAAAAAACAAAAAACATACCACACTTGGTTTGGTCTCTGTGGTTAATGTTTTACCTTTCACCGTTATACTTTTGCTAAACCATGTTACAAAATGAAAATTGATTTTGAATTGAATGAATTGAATTTCCAAATTAACAAGGGGAAGCAAACATTTTATGCGCTTTCCATAAACAAAATAAAATTATACAAAGTGTGGAAAAAGTATGTGAACCATAATTAGTGAGTGAGGGACGAACAGGTCTAATTGGACTAAGGACCGGAAGGAAGTGAGGACTACAAAATAAAGTTCTGGAACAGGAATTGAAACCAGTGACCATGATAAGTTGTCCAGACAACTGGTCAGCGTGGTCCAAGTTCAGCTATGATATAAATACTGAAGCAATGGGAGTCATGCTGTAATTAATAATTAATTGACCATACGCTGGCAAGTACAACGCTTATGAATTTTTAGTATCTGTTTTTATAAATAAATAGTATTTATAAATAAATTGGTGTAATTGGATCACCAAAAAAAAAATAAAAAATTAAACAAACTGCCCTTTTGTAGCAATTTGTGCTTGACAAATCTGTGTTATTCTACTGATCATTTTTAGCAGACTTTCAGCTGTGATTTTCTCTCAGGCCTGCCTGTACAGCTTCTCCCACACTAACTCCATGAGGTTAAGATATGGGCATTGAGCTGTCACTTTCCCAAGAATAGTCCTGCATCTTCTTTCTCTTCCAGATAATTCTTACACAACCAGGAAGAATGTTTTGGGTTTTTTTCTTGCTGCAAAATGAAGTTATCTGCAATCGGTGGATGTCCAGAGGTAAGGGGGCTCCCTTTCCGTATGGAGTGGTATCCATGCTGATTGAGGATGCCTTGCGCACAGTGCAGATCAATCATACTCATCACTACATCATCCAGATCATGATTCCACCTTCATGCTTCACAGATGGTGTTAAGCAGGCATCTATCCCTCTTCACTGGGATCAAAATAGCTCAGACTATGACTCATCAGTCCTCAAGACTTTGTTCCAGTCATCTGAAGTCTACTGTTTGTGCATCATGGCTCATTCAACCTTTTCTTCTGATTTGCCCACATTAATAGGGTTTTTATCTTGGCAACTCTGTGCATGAGGCCAGCAGGCGTGAGTCACCTATACAGTGTCTGTGCACACTGCTTTCTCTCATTTTATTCAATGATGCAGCCAATTCATCAGCAGTGAGGCATCTGTTTGTCCAGGAGGATACTCATGAGTACTTGTCTTCTTGGACAGATGTGCAGATGTGGGTCTTCCACTGTATGTTGTGCTGATTGGATCCAGTTGTAGCTCTGGTGTCTGCAGTGTATGCCTAGCAGATAAATATATAATTTCTTGGCTATACTGCATTGAGAATAACTTCCCTTTCTCCAGAAATGTATACACTGACAGGTTTCTAAGGCAAGCTCTGTTTGTTTAGCAAACCTCAATTTTTATTCACACTGAAAATGACAAGTTTTTCTACCTATAGAGAAGGAACCAAACAAACAAATTTTATAGGTTTTCTGGCCATGATGGCCACTCTTAGACGTTTTAACACCTGGAAGGATGCATGCTCAATTTAAATGCATCTGCACTTTAATTTTTGTGATCCATTTATAACCATTTGACTAAATAAATTCAGCATGAAGGTGTTTCAAGACGCTTTCTTGCAAGTTTACATAGTAAAGAATTCACTTATACAGGAGTCTCAGTGCTCTAACAGCCATGTTTGTAGGACAGAGTTTACTTTTCAGTGTTATCAGTCAATAGGCAAATTTTCTATACACTCCCACTGCTCACGTGTTAAAGACCGGATATCGTCCATTTGAGGAAACTGTTTTAAATTACTTTATTTATCTTAATAACTAGAGTAACATAAAAAAAAATGTATCCCCTAGGGTATGGCTGGGGGCAGCAATACAACATTACTTTCAGAGATATGTGAACATTGGTACATGAACAGTACTTTTTCCAAAAATAACTCTGGCAACAGGAATTAATATAAACCAATTTAGGGTTCAAATAAGATAAAATGAACTCATATATGAAAGTGTTGGCTTTTAATACAATGCATGATATTTTCTATATGTTTTGGTGCAATTGCATGCAGGCTACTACTGCTGAGTAAAAATCTGTTAAATCTTCCTACTAATATAAACTATAAGACAATTATTTAAATTAACAGGGTTTAGTTCTATAGAAAACATAGCAGCTGTTTTGCTGGAGTACTTTACACTAAGTTTTAAAAATGGAGAGATCTGCTCAGCATATTACATCTATAAAGTTCATCCCCCATAAAAAATTATATTAAATCTATATTGGCTTATTATAGGTGTTACTCTACTGCTGGTTGACACTTCTTTATTAAATGAAAGAGTACATAACTGAGTGCAAAATATCTCCAGAAACCAGCTGGCAGCCAAGCAGTGGTGTTACCCTAAATGTTCCCTCTGTCATCAAAGACATTAACTGAGACAAAGTTCAGGAGTTGAAGTGGCTCCTGGACTGGCTTTCAATAAAAATAAAAACTGAAGACGCTAATACTATTGGCTCATCTCTGTAACACTAAAAAGAAATGTGGGAGCATTCTTCGTGATTGTTGAGACAAGTCTGTTAGAGAATGGAGAGGGTTGGCACAGAGTTTCAGTCACAGCAGGATCAGGTCTTGTGGTGCTGGCGTTCAAGCATTAGAGTCCTCATCTGTTACACTGGGGTTTGGTGAATTTGAAACTTCTTTGAAGAATTCGTCATCTTTCAGCATGCTCTAGTAAATGCCAAAATACAAAACATACACACAAAAAACAACACAAGTTAAACTTCACCACTATAGCTTGTAAAATAATGGTATAGATAAGTATAATATGATGTGTCAACCCATCAGACTTCAGATTATTACCGTCAGGTTTTGAATTCCCTCAGAGAAAGCCCCAATCTGCCTTACAGTTCCCTCGGAGTCCTCCATCTATGGAAAAAAAAAAAAGTAGCTTTCAAACTTCTGAAACTGAACTGATACAAAACATTAACCATGCAGGTATTAGAGATGATTATTTATACATTACAGCTAAATAAGTACAAAAACTCATCAAATGTGTCTTTTTTGCCAGCATGGTGCACATGGTAAATAATTTCTGTAGATTTTCAATGTGTTGTACATGCAGTTTTACATGCAGTTACAAATGTAATAGTGAATTTTGTTTTACAGTTCTGTACATTAGTTGAACTGAAACTGTCTATTCTATTATAACTATTCTTGACTGCAGTTTTATAATAGATAATATAATTAATATGTTATTATTATAATTATTAATTTAATATAATATATTTAGAAATAATTTAAATGACTGAAATGAACCCACTCTGTTAAATTCTGTAGATTTAGAGGGGCAAAAAAGTCAAGTTATATTTTAGCGCTAACAAACCAAAAGAAAACAGCACTGTGAGTGAACGAGAGGAGGCTGGCTACGTGGGCACTACAGCTGTGCGTGTCTCAATCCTCATTTTAAAAAGCAAACAAACAAAAAACAAACACAAAAATTACACATCTAAATTCAAATCTAAAATAAAGACCAAGCTCACCTGGTCCAGCCTGTCAAGGTCATCCTCATAGATTTGAAGCTCAAAGCCTTTCTGGAAGCTTCTTCCCTTTGGCATCTCCACATCCATTGGACACACATACTCTTCATTCTCATCCTGCCTTTTCCTTCTTAAACTACCAAAATTACCAAATGACAGTTTCTTTGGCTGAAAGAAAACAGAAATAAGGTATACAAGTTTTTAGCTTCATTTATATGCAAAGAAAGGTACATTACAATTTAATGTAAAGCTTTTAAATCAAACCATTTTGTGTGACTGGCTGCAACACTGGTTTATTGTGTATATTAGCTTCTAGGGGGCCACCAAGTAAGTTTAAATCCACCAGCTAGCTGTGACATTTCTGTTAGTGTTTTGCATGTTCTTCCTGTGTTTGTGTGGATTTCCTTTCACAGTCCAAAGACGTGTAGGTTTTTTGGTGACTCTAAAGTGCCCAAAGGTGTGAATATTAGTGGTCATCTGTCTCAACAAATGGACTCCAACACAACTCCAACATTATGTGAAAAGCTTGGCATCTCAAGGACACATCAAATTACTTAAAAACAAAAACAAAACAACAAACAAACAAAAAACAAAACAAGTACCGATATTTATGAAAATCATTCCATCACCTGAATCAGGTCACTTACAAGCATTGACAGTTTATCGTCAGTAAGCATTGTGTTACCTTGACTTTTGTTGTTGCAGTTAGCAGAGTGTAGTCGGGATTTTCAAGACACTCCTGTTTCAGTTGCTGGGCCTCTGAGCCAATGAGCAGGTTGAAATGTGTGGCGAGGTGGCGACGCAGTAGAGTCTTGTTAGGGGGGATGTTAAGCAGCAATGCCATGGTTTCGACATTGAACCGTGGCTCCAGAACCTAAGCATATGGGAGATGTATTAGAATCCATTACATTTGGAAAGAGTCTTACACTGCAGGAAGACTGAGGTTTCTCACCATCAGGCCTCCATGTACACCGCTGCCTCTCAGGTTGGGAGCGTATTCAGCAAGGTCCACAGATCGCAGCCACTCCATTACCCTGTGGTTGGTCCACTGGGAAATCTCTGCTGGAGAAATGTTGTTCTATGGGTGCAAATCACAGAAACAGAATATACATACATCACAACTTGAAAACATATATATATATAAAAACTGTTGTGTTAACTTTTCATAAGTCTGACAGTGAACACACCTCATCAGATGGCCGACGGCGCAAGCAGTTGGGCTCATAGTTGTTAAGTCGGAGCACTTGTATAGCTCTCTTGATACTGAGGTGATGCAGGACACTTCCCACCTTCAGAGAAAGCAGGTCATCCTGAAAAAGACATTACATTAAAATTCATACAATAAAGCTATGATGATCTACAGAAAATATTATAAAGTATTCAGACAGTATTTTCCAGTTTTGTTATGTTGTACCCTGATACTACAGTTTTTTCAATTTAATTCAATTACATTTTTTCTCATTAATCTATACTCAGTATCCCATAATGACAAGTGAAAACAGAGTTGTGGTAAAATATATAAATATGTTAAGTATTCAGACCCTTTACTTGGTACTTTGAAATCACACTTTTAAGAGAGGCTTTAGCTTTGTCACAAGTTAGCGCCGAGGGTGAGATCATTACATTCAGAAAGTATTCCCAGCACTTAACTCTCCACATTTTGTTATGGTACAACCTTATTTCAAAATGAAAATCATTATTTTCCTCAAAGTTCTACAACAAAGCATTAAGCAAAGGCAGTGCTTAACACTCCATGGATATTTATGGATTTTGTTTCGTTTTTTTATTTTAATAAATTTGCAAACTAACTAACAAACTTCTTTCACCTTGTCGTTATGGGGTATTGTTTGTAGAATTTCGAGAAAAATAATGAATTTGATCCATTTTGGATAAGGCTGTAACTTAGCAAAATGTGAAATAGTTAAGCGCTGGGAATACTTTCCGGATGCACTGTATATTGAAATGGCCCTGCAGTCATTAAACACACTTATCTGGAGGTTCTGTGGAGGTAGAGCATTTCTCTTGCCAACACTCACCACTGTCATGTAGTGCAGCATGCGACCATCTACCCTTCCTTCATCAAACTGGGTCTTATACTGAGGCAGGCCAATGTCATCGAGCCATCCTGGAGGTGGTGAAAAGAACAAAGTATCACGAGATGGAAATAAACTTGGCACTTAAGTATAATCTAATCAAACTATTAGAATAAGAATTCACTGTTTCTGCAGAAGTGTGACGCAAAATGTAATCAGATTTTAATTGAAGCCCTAAAACTATATTAAGGGAATCCATTAAACAAACGAGAAAAATAATTAATCATATAATTACACATATTAATTTATTTATTGTCAACATGAACATGTCCAAACCACCTCAATCTGGCCTCTCTGACTTTATCCCTGAAACCTCTAACATGAGCTGTCCCTCTGATGTACTCATTCCTGATCCTGTCCATCCTCATCACTCCCAAAGAAAACCTTAACATCTTAAGCGCTGCTACCTCCAGCTCTGCCAACTGTCTTTTCGCCCCACAAATTTTAAAGATATTTTTCCACAATAAATACATAAATAAATGTTAGCTTTGGCTAATTTGTTTGACTACCTTGTAAAGATCTGAACGTGTTTTAGGTCATCCAAAAAGTTCTCAACGGTTCATAAATGTTAAAGCACCACTCCATATCTTGGACTGATAGCTGATAACTCACTTGTCACCCAGTTGAAATCCAGCTTTCCCTTATTATCCTCCTGCTCTGAGCCAAGGGCTTGCAAAGCTAGCTGTAGTTTCTTTCTGTGTAGTGGGTGTTTAATGCCCAGCTCCTAAACATCAAGACAAGTGATATTTACACAAAACATCCCCTAAATACTGTATAACACATTTAAAACAATACTTGAAATCTTAGATAACTTATATTGATCACTCTCACCCTCTCCAGGTCATGTTGTGAGGCCTGTAGCAGCGTCTGCCCTGAGGAGATCCATACATGAGCCATGTTCACATAAAGTCCAAGACCCTGCTCCTGAAGCCAATCACACACCTGATCCTTTGACCAGCGTGCAAAGGGAGCGTCAACTTCACTAAGGGGGAAAGTAGAAGTGAAAACCTTCATAAGTATGTATACAGGCACAAAATTGTATGTGGAAAAAAAAAAGTGAAAAAAGTGTAACAGATACAACTTTAGATCTTCAGATTTTATACTAACCCCATTTCCAGAAAAGTGGACACTATGTAAAAGTAAATAATGAGAATACAATGATTTACAAAACATCTGAAACATATTTTTTGATTGTTGTTAAATATGCCTGTTCTAGCATTTTATGAAACATGTTTCTCACATTCAATTGGAGTATACAGTCTAAATTCAAAGAAAAAAATAAAATACAAAATACATTATTTATATATCCATCTATATTATATCTATTTTCTCAAATGTTACTTAGTACTATTGTACTTAACAATACTACAAATGATTCAAAATGAAAACCATTGCATTCTTTTTATTTTCATTTTGCAACACCTACAAACTTTTCTGGTAATTGTGTTTCTACAGGCATTTTTGTCACTTTATTATCAAGTCACAGTCTGCTTTGTCAAAAATGTTTGTATTATTTTTAAAGTTCGCTGTACATACGTAATTCAAAACAGGAAAACCACATTCAGGGTCTTATTATTCAGGCTAAATGCACAGACTTACTTGTTGAAACGCTGGAGGTCACGAGACCAACCCAGTCTAGGTCCTGCTGTGGCTCGCACTCCACCCCGTTTGAAGTCACCTTCTGGAAGGTTGTCATCCAGGTTAAATGTGGTAGACTGACTTCTTTTTAGCCTTAAAATATGAAGTATTCATTATTATATAATTATTTTAATTAATTAAAAAGCTAGACTTCACAAAGTAAAGATGTCAAGCTCAAGTTATGTCATTTACTACTCACTTCCCAAAGAGTTTCTTTATTCCTTTTGACTTTTTCCTGCTCTCTGGGGTTGTAGGGAGTGTGTGGGTACTGTCACTGTTAGCTGACGTTTGTGGAAGCCCAGCTAGATCCAGATGGTCAGTGCCTTTTCGCTCTGTTTCAGCTGTACAAATGACCAAAGAACTTCATTAACATCACAGGCATCAGTGTCATAGGCATCATAGGCCAAAAAAAAAAGAAAAAAGAAAACAACACCTCACATAGTCACTTCAGGACCTAAATGGAATGACAGGACATGGCAGCATGCAAAAAGCAATGCCCTTTCTAGTATACATGGATTAGTCTAGTATTCATGGCTGAGGTCTAAAAATAGAATAAAACTTTAATTTTATTAGATTACAAGAAAATGTATTAGTTGTTATATTTTAGATTTCTATTGAGCAGCATCCAAAATCCAAGTAAATCAAAGTAAAAATGTGTGATTGAGTAAGGCTTTAATAAAAACCAAAGAGTGTAAACAAATACATGCATACACAAGCAAATCAACATGACAGACTGGCTGTATGTTGGACAGAAAACTTTTGCAACAACAGGTAGGGACAAGGGTGTGGTTAAAGGACTGCAGCTACTGACGTGTGGTATAATTAAAAAGATGTCAGCTGGATGAATGAGTTTGGAAAAGATAAAGATGTTGAAGGCTTTGAAATATACTCAGTAGTTACTGTTGAGAAGTACTTCATCCCTACAATGACCTGTGGTCTATACTGTACCTAGTATGGGCGCACTTGCACTCCGGCTGCGGTCTTCATGTGTTAGAAAGCAAACAACACACGACAGGGTCCAAAAAATTGGGGGGGGGGGGGGAGGGCGGGGACAAAGGGTAGAAATTATAATTGAAATAAGAGGGTTCAAGGACTCAAAAACGTTGAGAAACACGTACGTACAGTACATGCTCTCATATATACACACACACACACACACACACACACACACACACACACACACACACACACACACACACACAAGAGACAGCAGTACCGATATAGACCACTTTTTGAGTGGTCTGCAAATTATATAGTTTATTTCATGGGTGTGGCTAAGAAATATAACTGGAAGACAGGCCTCCAAGAAAATTTGTCTCCTTAGTAAACAGCCAGTCTCAGATTGCTGTTTCACACAATATCAGGGCAAGATTGAGTCACCTTGCAGGCTTAACTCCTTATCCTGCTGTTAAGTCATATGTTTTGCTCTTACCAAGGTTAGGAGTGCTGGTGGTTTTCTTCCCCCCACGGACCTTGAAGAAACCCTTTCCAAAAGATGATCGAGCCTTTCTGGAGCCAAAGTGTTCATCCTCTATGCGGGCAGGTAAAGTGGCAGAAGGACTAATGGGTGGTTTTTCGCTCAGGTTAGTGCTTTCTTCACTTGTATTCTGAAAAAGCGAAGATGATGACTGATAAACAGCATCCGTGTTTTTACACACTGTTCTCAAAATTCTGGTAAAGCAGAAAATCTAAGAGTTTTAATGGGGCTTATGTGTATTCAAAATTAATTATAAATAGCCTTATAATATAAAGTAGCACTTATGTTGGTGAACTCTTTAGAATTTTATCCAAATAGTTTTTTCCTTTTACCTTCTCATTATTGCTCCTATCCAGGTGGTCTTGGCTTCCAGTCTTTGTGGTATCTTGGTTGCTGAAACAACAAACCATAATACAAAACTTGCTCTGGCAGTGCATTTAAGTATGTAAGCTTGTTTCACTTAGTTATGAATTACTGTTACGTTCTTCCCATATGTAACTTAGAGGCAACCTGAGACATTTTCTCTCATTCCCTTTAGAATGAATAGACGAAACAGGTGACAGCCCTTTAGCACAGATTAAAGTCTTGTTATGAGCGGTAATAGTAAGAAATGTGGCTCTAAGAACAAAATATTACAATTGTAGCATTGATTTGATATAAACATGTAATGAATATATGGCGAGCAAAAAGTAGTAACAGTTATTGTCCAGTTGTACATACAGTTTCTGGTGAGCAGTCCTCTGCAAGTACTGTGGCTGCTTTTCACTTATTTGCACACTTCTGTGTCTTATACTGATTAATAAATACAATGGTATTTAGTTTAGAAAAAGTCGAACAACAAGGAACTATTTATACTAAATTAGAGAAAGAGGCCAATTACACATTTAAGTAGAAAATATGGCACAGCATCACATATTATTTCTCCCAGGCAATTAAATATGTCAAATCATAAACTTAACCTTCACACTGGGAAATTTATTGATATTAATTCACAAAAACGAGCTTGTGCAAAAAATATTAAGTATTTGTAAAAACAAACAAACTCAAAAACAGAACAAAAACAAACCTACAATAGCTGAACTTTGGGTCACACTTTCAAATAAATAACTAAAATCTTCTTTATATTTCACCTTTCTGAATCAATTGGTGTGGACACTGAGACTTGCTCTAGGTCTGAAGGGGTAGGTGTACTTAAAGGCTCTTCACTTGGTCCATTGAGGCTCTTCAGCTAAGTACAGATCAGAAGACGATTAGAAGACAGACAAAAATTTACTGTTGAAAAGCTCATAGTATGTTCTGCCTTAAAACACTGTATTGTGTATTTTCCTTGAGCCTCAAAAAGATAAATCTGCACATGCTTAGAGAACTGACAGGAGATGATATACAGTTAATTCTCTTTTTTTATACTATTAGTATTTATTTTTGCAATAAACATATGACTTTTAGACACAAACATTTGTAAAACCATGTAACATTATGTACAAACCTCAATTGGGCTCATCCTTTCGCCTTGTTCATCATCTCTAACTTCTAGCTTTTCTGATTCAACAGACACAGCATTGCTTGACAGGAATGCGACTGATCCATCACAGTGACTTTCAACATCCTCGTTATCTTTGTTTTTTTCTTGAGCGGAGAATAAGATACAGATTAAAAGAACCAATTAACATGTAAAAATCTAATAGCCAGTTTTCATTTGACATTTATTAACCCACCACAAAGCTCATCCTGAAAAACGAAAAGAATGCCAAACAACCACCCAAGCTTCAAATGTGTTAATTGCTAAAGCAGCCCGTTACTCTGTAGCTCTGGTTACAAGTCAGTGCAAGGTGAATGTCAAACATACAGAAATGAGGTCGGTGTGTGACCAGCAT
This sequence comes from Channa argus, assembly GCF_033026475.1. Classification (NCBI taxonomy): domain Eukaryota; kingdom Metazoa; phylum Chordata; class Actinopteri; order Anabantiformes; family Channidae; genus Channa; species Channa argus. Next base: position 18,094,549 of record NC_090200.1, read on the forward strand.
GCATTACTGTAACTGTGCTGTGATGGATGGGGAACTGTGGTGTGTGTTCCTTTAGCTAGTTTTCTCAGCTGGACTCAAACTGCAGCTAAAGTAAATATTTCCACTCGTAAATAAGTAAGTAAATTAAGTAAATAAGTCCACTAGTATATTTAGATTGCTTTTCCGTGTTTTGTAGTCACAGAAAATCCTAGCTCTAAAGTGCACCAAAGAAAGTTTCTTAGTTTGTCCCGGTGTGGTAAATGGGCTAATCCATGCAAAAATCTAACTTTACATAATAATAATAATAATAATAATAATAATAATAATAATAATAATAATAATAATGATAATAATAATAATGTTCTCAGACAGATGTCTCACCTTTCTTTCCTTGCATGGACATCACCATGTCTTGAACTTTCTTATACCGCAACAGTGACTGCTTTAGTTCCTCAATCTTTCGATCCTGCATAGAAAAAGAGAAATTAATGCAAATGAGGCATATTTTTCCATAAATAGAGCTAAATCATTTGGTGTTACATGCAGTGAATAATAAACTCTTAAAAGTACCTTCTCTTCATTGGCTACCATCAATGACTCAACTGCCTTTTTCATTCTCTGGACTTCCACATCTAATAAAGAAAAGAAAATGATTAGAGAGAACTTCAGTGCTCATAGTGTTAGGTCTGAGCAGGGATGGTAAATCTGAAAACACAGGGTGCAAACTAAAGGTTTAAATAACTCATACCGCAGAGACTGTAATATTAATTCTTTAATTCCAGTAATTTTACAACTACATTCTAGTTTAATTTAAAAAAAAATATCATTCACATTGATACACCCGATCTATGTGTGAGCTGTTTTACATTACATTAACTTTGGTAGAGCATTTTCACTTTTCAGAACACACACAAAACCAACAAAAGTTTTTGTGAGCAGTCAACCTTCAACACCAGAAATACACTTTAGGGGACTCCTGTATATATCCTCTCATACTTTTTGTTTAAGTATTACTAAACAAGGGTACTTCAATGTATTTATAAGAACAGATTAGTCATTACTTTTACACTAATTTGAAGGTGTGGGAGATATTTGTATAAAATGTTAGTCTGACATTTTGAGAATAAAAAGCATGGATTTGGGATTCATATAGTTATGCAGACTTTTGCATAATTCAGTCATTCAGACTTTTATCTATGCAGAGTCAGACTGAGTGTGTGTACTGCAAAATGAAAAAATGAAAACCTTTCACATAAGTGAAGGACAGCTGATAGGGGAAGAAACAAAGACATCACTCACAGAAAAGAAACAGCATTAAACACAACATTACAAGTTAGCAGAGTACACACACTGTTTGCTGGTGTGAGCAGTGTAAGGTTTAGGAGAATGGCGAAAGATATTACAGGAGGTGATTATTGTTGGAGGACATGAGGTAGGAGCATGAGTGAGCAGCCTGAATGGTTATGACAAACAATACAGTTCATTCCTCCTTACGCTTTAAAAAACAAACAAACAAACAGACTTTACTTGTTGCTGTTGTACATTTAAACAACGATGAGGGATTTTGGATTTATTTGTTCATTATAAAATCCTTAAACATTGACAACAGTTTAACAGATGTGGTGCTCAGTGGTGTAGTATCAGCACTCCAATGGGTTATAATGGACAAGCAGAGTTCAGGAGGCTCATGCTCGTTCATGCAAACAGGGGCTGAGATGGGTGCAGTAATGAAATGCAATGATAAACAAACATAAAACCCCCCTTACGTTTTTCTTTCAGCCTCTTTCTAAGAGTTTCATCTGGATGAGAGACTAAACAACAGGACAAAGAATTGAAACAAAAAGTGGATTGAAGCATTTTGCGACTATTTGTAGGACTTAGCCTAGTACTTTGCTAGTTATACAAAGATGTAACCATTCAATAACTTCTTCTAAAGTTGAACATGTGAGGTAAACATTATCGTGCTCATCTTGATTGATTATGATTTGACTGGCTTCCCCACCTCTTTCTAAGGTGTCTGCACTGCTTGACGTGAGGGCTTTAAATCCTGACTCATCCTGTAATCTCTTCTCTCCATCTCTGCCCTCCAGTTGCCTCCTCAGTATGGCAAGCTCCTCCTGTCCAATAGAGGAAAATAGTGAGCATTTCTTCCATACAGACACAACATTACAAACACATTAAAACACAGAGGTTCACAAAGGCTGATGTGGCAAACAGGCATGCAGACTACACCTGCTCTGACGGGTAAAGGTGTAAACTGTATGGTAAACAGTCTGGGAGGGCTGAGGTAACAAATACAAAAGACAAGTTATCAGAAAGGAATCAAGCATGAAGTTAGATAAACTGCCTTTTTAGCGAGGATCTACTTTGCTGAAGTGTAATGTGTTTTGTCGGTCTCAATTCAACTTAAAATTTTTGTAGCGCTGCGGCACCTTTGGAGCTGTCTTCTGCATAGGACAATAAAAAGTAGGATATTCATATGAAGAAATAAATATACAAAAACAGAGAATGATGAAGACAAATTGCCTAAATTTAGTTTGCTAAAATTTTACATTTGTGTACATTAACATTCAGGCAACAGCTTCTTGACAGTACTGATGGTCTTTTCAACTGTCACTAATAAACAATAAATCTGAGTAACTTGTAGGTTTAACATGCTCTCCATATGAAGTCTTCTTACAAAACCAAAGATTGTTTGAGAGACAATATACTTCACTCTGTAACAACAATGTAGAAAATCAAGGATAAAGCAAACAGACATCTAGAGCACCATATCAAGCTGAGGAATGCATCTTGACTCTAGAGGATCCCATCATATCAGTTAGAAAAGTCTTATTGTCTTAGTTACTTATGTTTTTATCAGTGTGAAGGTTTTTAGGTTAATGACTTATAAAGAAACTTAAAAAAGAAAATTATTTCTGACCTCTTGCATTTGACCACACGCACTAAACTTATCTCGCCGTTTGCAAAAAGTTTTTGACATTTTTGGAATGAGAAAATAAATGAATAAAAAAAGCCGAAGGGAGAGGTCAAAAACCATAATCACATGGCACAACAGTCATCCTGAGAAAAGCAAACCTTCATAGCCTGGAATTTGTGCTTATTCCTCTGTTTCTCATACTGCATGTGGCTGAAAAAAACAGCCAACAGACAGAACTACAATAAATGATAAATAAAGCCATATTAAGAGGTGTTAATAGTAGCTGACACAAAGGTGATGTGTGGAGAGTGATAGTGTGTTAAGATTTAATATTAGAGTATAGTTATATATGTTCTAGTTCTTGGGGGGCCTGGTGGCTCAGTGGTAGAGCATTGTGTTGGGATGCAGAAGGCAGCGGGCTCGAATCCCACCCCACCAGGTGTGGCCCCACCCAGCCACCAAGGGCAACCTGGACAAAAATGGGAGGCTTGTGGCAAGATGGGCATCCGGCGTAAAAACACATGCCAATTCAACGTGCGGAACACGTTCCGCTGTTGGACCCCTGAAGGGACAAGCCAAAAGTTGTAAGCTTCTTATATAGTGAAATGGTGTTAATTGTCCATATTCAACCCCCCCCCCCCCAAAAAAAGAGCACTGAAAAAGACCCTTTCGAGCAAGAAAAAAAAAAAATTAGATGCTTGTCCTAAGTAGTTATTTTTTTATACAAAAACAGCAGATAGAATTTCCCCGTGACAACTCACCTTTGAGAATTTAAGTTTCTTTTCGTATTGTAGTTTTTCACTCTCAAGCTCTGTCAATCTGTACCGCAGGTTATTTATTTCCAGAATCAAATCCTAAAAAAACAAAGTGCATAATCAATGCCAAAATTTTGAATTATATAATAATAATAATAATAATAATAATAATAATAAACATTAAATTAAATTATATACAATTTATTTTAAGAACGCTTTTATGAAGAGAGGTATACAAGTTTAATCTGATCTTTTTGATCCATTAACATTTTTATTAAAATCTGAATTTAAATCACCACATTATGGAGTCTAACAGTGTAAGAAAAGCAAATCAACATTGTTTGGCCTATAGATGCTTCAAAGTTGCAGCAATAAAATGAGAAGATCTGTTTGTGGAAGAGGAGTTATTTATATCCTTTGAGGTGGAACATGAAAAGCCGCGGGGTGGGACAGAAAGCCATGTGTCTACAACAATAACATGGCACGTCTGAAATCTTTTGATTTGCATGGTTTATATGTGAGGAGAAATCTCCCCATCTCTAGTAAATGAATGATTAACAGACTTAACATTCATAATTCAAATAAGATCAAAAACAAATGTATGTAAGCACACCATGTTGCCGGTACATTTCATTTGGCCAGTTCAGTGTGCACTGACATTTTGTGCTAAAAATTTTCTTCTTACTCCCCTCTTTCTCTAAACACAACTCGTCATAACAGGCAATAAAATAAGTGATCCCTCTCTCACACAGTTGTCAGTCAACATATATGTGTGTTTGTTTGCTATTCCGGGGATATGTGCATATGTACAACATGCCTGTGTGTGGACTGAAGCAGAAGAGAATGAATGCAGACAGAAACAAAGATTCCTGTCCTTGGAATTAGCTTACATACCCCACTGTCCCGAAATCTTTCATCAAAGTCAAGTCTCTCCTTCTCCATGGTATTTAGCTTCAGCTTTAGGTTTGACACCTCTGACATCAGCTCCAATTTCTGGGTCTCCAGTGCGGTTCTGCACAAAAGCTCCTACAATGATAATCAAGACAAAAAACTGTGTGATTGTCATGTCCTCAGTACTGTCAGCACACAACACAAACCGAAGGTGCAAATATTTAATGTACTATGATCAAAGCTGACAACATGTACAAACAGACTAGCAAGGACAGTGAAGTCTTAGTCTTATAAAGTATGATGATTATGGTTCAGTGCTTGTGCTTAGTTCTAAAAGGTAAACATTCCAGTGCAGTGATAAATATGCATTTACCAAACATAGCAGATGTTTACTTAGAAGAGGACATGAACTCAGATCATCCAGTTAAACATTACTGTCACTTCCACAGGTGCAGAGCTTTCATTATGGGTTTGCTTATGAGTAGTCGCCCCTAACCACCACCACCCACCCACCCACCCACCCACCCACCTGTTGCAGCATTTCCTCAGTGGCGTTGAGTTTCTCTCTGTGCTCATCCAAACACATGTCTAGGTCCCGTATCTTCTCTCCTTGAGCATCCACCTGGTCTGTCAACACACTGACCTGCAGGGAAACTAATTCATTAATCCATTCTAAAAACAAACCGTATCTAGTCTAGTTACATATGAGCTTTGGGTTTTTATAGCACTTGCAAAATATCCTATGCATTGCTGGGTGGGTACCTGAAGCACTAGAGACTCCTTATCACTTTCTAGTCTAGAAAGCCTTTCCTGGTAGTGGTCCCCCCCTCCTAGAGAGATGTGCCCATTGGACTGTGGGAACAAAAGAAAGTATGGATTAGATGCAAGTCAAGTCAAATGTTGTGTGAAAAATATAGTTTCTGTTGCATTAAGATCATAGCAGGGGCCCTGTTGTACATCACACTACAAAACACCTAGAGAGCAAGTCGTATTGAGATTGGACTTACTGTGACGTCACACCAAACTACTAAATAAGATATTCAAGGATATCCCCACTCCTGCCCAGTTGCTACATTGAGAAGCAAGGCAGTATATTAGAAGTGTGCTTTAAACTCTAACTACCTGATAAACTTTTAAAAGCAAGCCGCCATGAACATTGTGTCTGTTAGTCAGGTAAAGGAATACTGTCTGTGCTAAAGCTAAGCTAGCTGATTCCTGCTGCCTTTGGAAATTACCAACTTTGTTAGTAAACATAGACAATATCCTACCATTTGAAACCTCTCGGGTAAGTCTCAATTCCGTAAAAGCAGGTTCTTCCCCTTCAGAGTCAGGATCAGATTCCGGTTGATAGATCACTACATGGCTATTGCATGACCCTATTTAAGTCTTCAGTGGCCACCATTATGTAACTGCTGCCGCAACACATGAAAAAATGCATGACTCATTTGGTCTTGTTCCTAATGACCAGGGGTGAATTGAAGGCAAAGTGGGGGCTAGTTTTTCAAAATTTTATATTAGAACTTCCAGAATCAGTTAGATTGAGGACAGAAGGGAAATGAGCCATTTGTGAAGATAGATTTAGAGAAATTTAACAACGATGGATGAATAATATATCATAGGGGGCAATGCAACCACAAAGGGGTTAAAGCCAGTTTCTTCTTGTGCCAGTCCCAAGTCTGAATAAATGCAGAGGGTTTGTGTCAGGAAGGGCATCAGACATAAACACATGCAAAACATGCGTCTCAGTACTTCCACACCAAATCTGACTTCCATATCCGATCTGTTGACCAACGGGGTGCTGGTGGAAATTGGGCTACTTGTTGGCCGAAGGAGAGGAGGAAGGCGTTCTCATAGGCAGAGAAAGAGAAAAGGAAAGCCAAGACTGTAGGACTGAGAATAGAGACTTTGAATGTTGGGACTATGACAGGGAAGGCTACATAGTTGGTTGATATGATGCATAGAAGGAGGGTGAATATACTGTGTGTCCAGGAGACCAGGTGGAAAGGTAGCAAGGCTAGAAGCAAGGTTCAAGTTGTTTTACCATGGGTTAGATAGGAAGAGAAATGGAGTAGGAGTTATCCTGAAAGAGGAGTTTGTGAGGAATGGTCCTGAGGTGAAAAGAGTATCAGAAAGGGTGATGAGTCTGAAGCTTGAAATTCAAAGCGTGATGTTCAATGTTGTTAGTGGTTATGCCACACAGGTAGGATGTGAGTTAGAAGAGAAGGCAACATTCTAGAGTGAGTTAGATGAAGTGATGCAGAGCATCCCCAGAGGTGAGAGAGTGGTGATTGGTGCAGATGGACCTGTTGGTGAAGGAAACAGAGGTGATGAGAATGTGATGGGCAGATTTGGTCTTCAGGACAGGAACGCAGAAGGACAGATGGTGGTAGACTTTGCAAAGAGGATGGAAATGGCTGTAGTGAACACTTTCTTCCAGAAGAGGCAGGAACATAGGGTGACATATAAGAGCGGAGATAGAAGCACTCAGGTGGACTACATATTGTGTTGATATTGTAATCTGGAAGAGATCAGTGACTGCAAAGTATTTGTAGGGGAGAGTGTAGCCAGACAACACAGGATGGTGGTGTGTAAAATGACTCTGCTGGTGAGGAAGATGAAGAGGACTAAGGCAGAGCAGAGGATGTGGTGGAAGTTGAAAAAGGAAGAATGGGAGTTTAGACAGGCTCTGGGTGGTCAGGAGGTGTTTCCAGATGACTGGACAACTACAGCTAATGTGATCAGGGAGACACGTAGAAGGGTACTTTGTGTGTCATCGAGAAAGAGGAAAGTGTACAAGGAGACTTGGTGGTGAAAAGAAGAAGTTCTCTGTGTATACTGAGACAGAGGTTAGCTAAGGAGAAGTGGGACACAGAGGACTGAAGAGAGTAGACAGGGGTACAGGGAGATGCAGCGTAAGGTGAAGGTAGAGGTGGCAAAGGTCAAACAAGGAGCATCTGAGTACTTGTATGCTAGGATGGACACTAAAGAGGGAGAGATGGATTTGTACAGGTTGGCCAGAAAAAGAGATAGAGATGAAAAGGATGTGCAGCAAGTTAGTGTGATTAAAGATTAAAATGGAAATGTATTGAAAGGTGCCACGAGTGTTATAGGAAGATGGAAGGAGAACTTCATGAATGAAGAAATTAAGAGATGGGAGAGTAGAAGAGGTGACTGGTGTGAAGCAGGAAGTAGCAAATATTAGTAAGAGTGAAGTGAGGAGAGCTGATGAGGATGAAGAGTCGAAGCAGTTGGTCCTGATGACATACCTGGAGGTATGGAAGTGTCTAGGAGAGGTGACAGTAGAGTTTCTGACTAGTTTGTTTAACAAGATCTTGGAAAGTGAGAGGATGCCCGAGGACTGGAGAAGTGTACTGGTGCCCATTTTTAAGAACAAGGGAGATGTGCAGAGCTGTGGCAGCTACAGAGGAATAAAGCTGATGAGTCATACAATTAAAGTTGTAGGAAAGAGTAGTGGAAGCTAGGCTAAGGGCAGAGGTGACTATTTGTGAACAACAATATGGTTTAATGCCTAGAAAGAGTCCAACAGTTGCAGTATTTGCTTTGAGGATGCTGATGGAGAAGTACAGAGAAGGTCATAGGGAGTTGAACTGTGTCTTTGTAGTTTTAGAGAAACTTCAGGAAGTCAGGAGTGGCAGAGAAGTTAGTGGTGCATGTGAACATGTATGAGAGCTGTAAGACCATGGTGAGGTGTGCTGTAGGTGTGACAGAGGAGTTCAAGTTGGAGGTGGGTCTGCATCAAGGATCAGCGCTGAGCTACCTCTTGTTTGCTCAGGTGATGGAAAGACTGACAGACGAGGTTAGACAGGAATCTCCATGGACTATGATGTTTGCAGATGACATTGTGATCTTTAGTAAGAGCAGGGAGCAGGTGAAAGAATATCTATTCAAGCCGGTTGGAATGGTCAGCGACAATGAAAGTGAATGTGTTCAAGACGGTGGTGAAACCAGCAATGTTGTACAGCTTAGAGACAGTGGCACTGAAGAAGAGACAGGAGACAGAGGTAGCAGAGCTGAGGTTCTCTTTGGTAATGACAAGCATGGATAGGACCAGGATTCAGTATATTAGAGGGACAGCTAATGTTACATGTTCTGGAAATAAAGTCAGAGAGGCCAGATTGAGAATGGATGAATAATTTATCATAAGTTTAAAGTACAAATGATTATGTTTCTACAAATCTATTAAAGGGGGCTTTAATACCAGCTCTTTAAAATAAATTTTGATTGATTGATAAAGTTGATATTAAAAAGGGCCTAATATGGATCTTTGATTAAAAAGAAAAAACAAAACAAAAACTCACAAACGTGTCAATTACACTGGCTACACTGCTTTACCCTGTAAAAACAAAATCCCTACATGGCCAAGCAGAAGGCTCACATCCAGATTGCTGTACAGAGTTACAGCATTACACAAAAGCTCTGGCATTTATCTGGCCTACAGCCCATCACTCTCCTAAACACCATTTTGGTTCCCAAGAAGTCAGCATGCTTCTTGCAGCACACTAGCTGTGACATTGACAACACCAGCATTTCACCCTGCATTCCCAGCGACCTCAGCAGAAAGGGGCACTGATGTTTTCACTTAGCAAACAAGTTGTTTTTTCTCTTGCACACTGGACTGTTTGCCCATGCAACTCTGCATTTAGAGTTGTAATTTAGTGCATAAACGTAATTAACAGCAAGCCAGATGTGCTAAGGGTTGCATGAGCACATTTTGTGCAACCAACACAGATAAAACCTCTTCCACACGAACAACTTGGAAGGGATTCAACCTTAACAAATATAACAAGGTTGCAATAGAAGTCAAGCAACCCACAGTTTAAAACAAAAACGTTTGATGCATCAGAAAATACAGTTTGGAGTCACTTTCATGCATGTATGCATTTTCCTACACATCAGATTCTCACCAGGTGACCATGGAGCCACTCAACCAGGCTGTCGGCTGTGGAGTCAGGTATCTGGCAGCGTAGACTCTCCCTTTCCTCGGTATCCATCAATTCTAGGACATTTCTGAGGTCTTCCAAAAGGTGAAGCGCCCGCAAACTACCCATAAAAGGAGACGTGGGTGACTGACAGTCAAACATTCCATTTGAATAGTCCAGAGCCTTGGAACCTGAAGCAAAAAGATTGACAAAAGGAGACAGAACACAGAGCATGACACCCTAGAATCCAAAGAAAGACACAAATCTGCAAATTCGTACTTGACCCATTTTTTTATATCCACTAACATCTTATACTAGTACAGTGGAGAACACAAAGGAACATTTTAGTTTTAGTTATCCAAGAACAGATAATAATCCACTGTGCCATTTAACGAATACAATTACAATTAATATTGTAACAATAATATTGTACTTGATAAACTGCAGCATTCCATCAAAGTCTAAACTAATATGACCAATCCAAATCTATCCAGTTATTTGAAGATGACAATAATTTGTTAGATGGACATCTGCCCATCTGGTGCCACACCTGCTTTTCAAACAAGTTTCAAGTTTGATGAGCATGGCTTAGAGCCAAACAACCTAAATGAGGACATTCTGTAGATACTCAATGTTTTCTGGCAAACAGAACGCCAGACATTATGTGACACATCTATAAATCAGTTATGCAACATAATGTAAAAAACTAAATCACACTTTTGCCAATTCTTTATCCATATGGGTAACTTACCTGCTATAATGCCATCCATCTGCTCCAAGGCAGCTGCTAACATGTCACTGGCATCAGACATCATCTTTAGTCACTGATAAGCCTAGAAGTAGATAATACCACCCATGTAAAATAAGAAAGCCCAACTTTTAAAACTTGGAGTTTAAATGCGTTTTACTAATTTGAAAACTTTACATGTAAGCATGCAAAACCAAACTAAAACAACAAATTCTGAATTAAAATATTCAAGTTTATTGTGCTACCTTCCAGTCTTACACAATGATAAAGGATTAACCTATGCTAGAATAAACTTTTGTGGCAGTAGCTATGTGGGACTGAGGTGTGAATATTTCTAGTGTAGAAGAAGAAAAAAATCCAGCAAAGCAGTTATAGTGGTGTTCAGCTTTTTAGGCAAGACACAGTAATAAATGTTGGCTTGGCATAAAGCATATCATTAGAAATGTTTCCCACCCAGGAATTAGCTTGTTACTTCAATACATCCTCAACCACCCTCTACGACTAAAACAGAACAGTGTCTGGTATAAATCCATGTTTGTTAGATGGACTTGTCTGTTTATAAAATTATACTCTGAGTGTTTTTCTTACATTTTCAATCTAAATGCCTACGTGACTGTCAAGGGAAGGAGGAAAAAAAGAATGAAAAAATATGCTTTATCAGAGTAAGACTAATAAATAATGCAATTCAGACCATTTACCTAAAAGGGTGGCCCAATTAATGTCCTTCCAATAAGACACTAGGCACTCTGTTTGGAGCTCAGTGAAGATACATTTTAGTCTCTCGTCCTGGGACATCTGCCCAAACAACACAACAGTCCTTTTCTGCCTGGATGTTTAATCAAATGGCTCTGCTGTATATTCATGCTTGCAAAAACATGCATGCAGAGGAACTAATCTGCACCATCACACTCTCGAACACATCTACACACACACCTTTTCCTTTAATCAAATGCCTCACATCCTGGGAGTGCCCAGTATTTCCACCATTTTCAAACTTTATGGAAACCACCCACAGCCCTAACATGGTTATTTCAGCATTCCTGTGGTCACTTTTTCCATTATGTGTACAATAAGCATGCACTAAAACATAAGAACCATTACAACACACAGTACACTAAGAGTAGATGAGAGGAACCAGCATGACATTAGTCAGCTCTATAGTAAACTGTTTCCTACAATAATAGTCCAAGAATTGGAAAAAGCAGATCTACTTCTCTAAGGCTGCCTAAAGTAACCAAATAACCCACTACTTGTACAAATGGGACATGCAGATACATGCATGCAGCATTTCAAAGTACAGCACTTCATTTTATAGACTTTTTAGTTAAATAACTTCAGAGAACGTATTATAATACTGTATTTATTGTCCAACTAACACACAGAAGTCCTGAAATATATAATACACACATTCATATTACAGATTAGATAGGGAATAGAACTAAGGATTGCTTTTTAGATTAACCTTTTCAATTAGCCTAATGCTTTTGTTTATTAAAAACAAATATTTTAAAAAAGATATTAAAACCCTTAGGCCAAAGTGACCAATTGCGATAGCTGGCTGTATTCTACCAAAAGTCCAAAACCTAAATATTATGCTATAATTTAAAGAAAAGCATCAAATCCACCCCATTCATTTGATGAAATCTCCAAAATATTTTTTCTTATTTTTTTAAATTAAATTAATTGTTTCAGCTTGAATTTCAAATCTTTCTAATAAGACACAAAAGCAAGCTGATTATTTCAGTCAGCTATGGATGAAATCAATTAAGAAAAAAAGAGAAAAAACCAGGAGGGAAGATACAGCTAACTCTACACACTAACAACACAAGGTCTGCAGGGCATCCCCAATGAAAAACTGGACTTTTAACAAGGCAAACAGGCACAGTTAACATAGAGCTTTCAGCAAACACACTTCAAATACACTAGGCCAAGACCAGACATGCTGCTGGGAAACCTGCTGCTCATGTGTGAATCAATGCAAAACAACTATCGACACAGTGTCTGACCAATTCAGTGGCTTTGTCGCAGATTCAGTGAAATACCTAATGACAGAGAAAAGCACCCTATCCACAGGTCCTGGAATGCTAGTCAAAGGTTACAGGCCAAAATTAATTTTATAATTACAATTTTCTTATTTTTTTTGTCCTTTCAGCTTATCCTGTGAGTTCAGGGTCACCACAGTGGATAATTGTCCGCATGCTGATTTGGCACAGAAAACAAGGTCACACCTCCACATCTTACAGGAAGGATTTTGTATAAATACAACTGAATTGCACACTTCTTTTGTCTACTTTGTGTGTGTGTGTGTGTGTGTGCGTGTGTATCCATCTATCTCCTGGTCAGAAAGATGCACAGACCTGAAACTGGTTGCATGTAAAACTTACCATGCATAAGATTAGGCCTGGCAATACGATTTGGTGCTGTTAAACCAAGTCCAAGTAATGAAGGAATGTTTGAAAGGAATCTGATACATCAGTCTACCCATTGTAAGTTCCAATTTGTTAGTCTCATAAATATAAAGTTTTAAATAGAAAGGTTTTAAACGTATTTTTATTATAATTGATTTAAAAAAACAAACAATATTTATAAAAATAGCTCAGTTATCCATTCTTTCATAAAGAAATTATTTGCGTGCAATAAATACATCTTATAAATACTCACTTTGTTTTATGGAGCTTTACATGGAATTTATCAACCAAAAGGGTTGCATGAGAAATAAATAAGGAAAACATTTTGTGTGCATGCAAAATCTCTATCAATCTATTTCAAATGTGCCTAAAACATTTTGATGCTTTGTAAACACAATTTTCGTCATCATATGTGGCAAAGAGGACTGATTTTAGCTGCCACTGGCAGGAGTATATGTGGCAATGACTTGTCACATGTACAATCTGTTGCATATTTATCGTCAATTAACTTGATGATTAATAACCATTACTTATTATAGTAGTTTCACTGAAAGGCAGATATCCATTATAACCCTGGACTTGCTTGCTGGTCCCTGACCAGCCTACTTGAAAGGAGGGGAAAGCGGTTTTTCCAGTTTTTCCACCTGGATTTAACCTTGTGGTTCCAGTGATTGATCCCTGACCTTATAGTAACAAGCCTTTAGTCTTTAGACCTTAGCATTCAGACCACCACCTCCAAGTGTTTCAGCATTTGCCCAGAATGAACTGAATTGTGTTTTATTTATTCATTTGTAAATTTCAAAAATTAGCAAGGAGGGCTAAAGCTGTAATTGGCACTTGGAGCTACAACACACAAAGATCAACGGGTTTCAGCTTGTCCCTTCAGGGGTCGCCACAGTGGAATGTGTTCTGCACATTTATTTGACATGAATTTTTATGCCGGATGCCCTTCCTGCTGCAACCTCCCATTTTGTTTTTTGTTTTTTTGTCCTGGTACAGGACCCCACCTTGGCTGGGTGGGGCCACACCTGGTTCGGTGGGATTGGAACCAGCGGCATTCTGTATCCCAACCCAATGCTCTAACACTGAGCTACCAGGCCCCCATAATGATCGCTGGCTTTCGGCCTTTCCCTTCAGGAGTCGCCACAGTGGAATGTTGTCCGCACATTGATTTGGCATGTGTTTTTATGCCAAATGCTCTACCTGCCACAACCCTCCCATTTTCATCTGTTGCCCTCATTCAAGGTAGCCCTTGGTGGCTGTGCAGGGCGGGATTCAATCATGCGGCTTTCTGAATTCTTCTGAAACTGATGCTCTACCTATTGAGCCACCACTGGAAATGTGATGATCAAGAGATGCTTTGGTGATGGGAGAATGGGTGATCTGCATTATGTGCAAAACATCCTCAATCAACATGGATACCATACTCTCCGTACTGAAGAGGCATGTCATTCCCTCTGGGAAACAACAGATTAGAGATAATTAGAGATTAGAGACAATTACCTCAAGCATTCTTTTCAGGTTTGTAAGAATTATCAGCAGAATAAAGTAGCTGCTGAAATACTCTCCGGTCACTGGCTCAATCACCAGATTGGGACCCCATCAAACATGTGACCCCATCAAGCATGGGTGAGAAAAGCTTGTCTCTAATAGTTCAGGAACACCATCCAACCAGCAAAGCAGACACAGAATATGACCCTTTGACTGGCAAGAAGGGGAAGCCTTGCTCAAAAACTTTTAGCTGCAAATATATACACACCGCTCTGCCAACTCTGTTCAATGAATCTGTGACACAAGAGACTTTAAAAGCACCTCGCTGGATTAGGATTAATTATAAATTGGACATGGAGGGATTGCTGAATGGTCCTACTGGGGTACAGGCCCAGGGGGACGTCATAAGGCCTATAGATCTAAACCTCTGAAGTGATTGTTAAAATTTCTTATATACATAGCAACAAAAAGACAGAACTTAAAACTATGAACAATGACATAAAGAGGCACAAAATGACCAGGAACACACAAAAAACAACTAAAGGGGCCATTTTCTCTTTATCCATTCATGGGTATGGAGCATATCTCTACAATAGAGTTTGATTGTTTAAAAAAAATGTATTCTTTAGCTTTCAAAATCTGGGCAAGCTTGTTTTGGTGAGAGGAGATGTCTCGAAAATCCCAACATTATTTCCAATAACAAAGTCTCTCTGTCTGCTTTTCCTCTCTTCCTATAAGAACCACTTGTATCAACTATAACATATATACACAGAGGGCTATTGTTAAGGGTAGTGGTGTACTTTGACTGAAAGGCATAAGAAAAAAGAAAAAATGCAATGCACCACTAGAGAACATGTGATACCTGCAACAGCACTTGCCTGTATACTGCTTTCAGGACCAATAACAAATTCAAAACACAATCTTGCCATATAACTCATTAAAACACATAGAAACTAATGGGGGAAAGGGGAGACCATTATAAAGGTCTTTTAGATCCTTCAGCTCTAGTCATTTCATGTAGGGAGAACTCATAACCCATCTTACAACCCACACTCTAAAAACAGGACAGGTATTACAACAAAATGAAAAATCTTCTTTTTCCTCAGTCCTACAGGAAATACAAAACAAAATGAAAGCGTCAAGACCACCTGTCTCTGTGGGGTAAAAGTGTTTACAACAGTCATGCAACTGGCTTTAACAGCCTGTGCTAATGATAGAAAGGCGTGGGGAAAGAGAAATTTAGAACGCAGGTATAAAGTCCTACAGCACTATACTGTTATTATCGCTTTACTTCTCTTCTCTTTAGTTATTTTTGGGCAACTGAAAAATCTGTGATGATTTCTGTGGACGTGACAGGATAGAAGTCATGTTACCACATACAGACAATTTCCATGTATTGAGTCATTCAAGTCTTGACCTAGTCTTTACCTTCTGAAAGCAAAGAGCTTTATTCTGGCTTGCTGACCTCATTCAGTTTTACATTGCTGATGCTCAGTTTAGCACTGAAAACCTTAGAAAATTCTAAAGGAAAACAAGATAAAGTTTTGTCTTGAGGCATCATCTACTGTGGACATATCTGGGCTCTATCTCCATATGGCATGTCATATGTACACCGAAAGCTTAAAGAATTTCTCATTATCTTATATTAGGATCATGGTCTGCTGTGATTTGACCTTGTGACTAGGCTAATGTCCAAGTTTACAGGTGCATGAAATGAAGCGGTGTAGTTCTAAGGATGTGTATCCAGTGATTCAATGTGTGCAAACACAGTGAAGGCATTCATCAGCTGCCTTTGGGGAACTGCTCTGAAATATCCTGCAGCTATTTTCATCCCTGGTGAGCAGGCAGAATACTTTATCACTAGTTTTATACTAAACAACACAGTCTATACGAAAACTAGATGCAGGTATAAAACTGAGTCTTGTCTCTATTTTTAGGCTAGAAATATCGGCTATTGGGGATAAAGTGTACACACACTGAGCAATGATGACACTTGATTTGAGTTTATGAAATAAAGACCTTCCATGCAATAAAATCTCCAAGAACCTTTTATGCCCTTATGTATGCAATAGACCTCAAGGCAATGCATTCGTGTTGGACAGCAACACAGTTTTTTTTTTCATATTACTCATGGCTGCATTACTTGTAGCTAAACCTAACTTAGAGGTTTTTCCATCTTTGAGATTTATACAACACTCTATATTGGAGAAGGTCAGGTTTTGTAAACCAACATAGTGTAAAGTTTACGACTATAGTTTTGCTACAGACAAGCTTCCTAACATCCCTTCAAATCCGTAGAACAGCCCAACTAAAAAAGCTGCACGTTGCACTTTTACAGCCCATCTTTTCAATATCCAATATCCATATTATCCAATATTGAAGGACAGGGCTAGAGTTAAATCACAGAGAGGCACTTCAAACACCACATCTAACTCTTCAACAACATATTTTAGGTCCGCTATGTGCACAGTAACTTTCAGAGACCAGCACCTGGTGATTCGGTCGCGGACAATTATACTGTTTTGGAATGCGTCTGAAAAGGAAGACAAAACAGTTAAAAGGTCGACTGGGAGGGGCGGGGGGCAAAACAACAGCTGATCAAATTTTATAGTTTAAAAAAAAAAACACAGACAACTTAAAGCATCCTCCCCTAGTTACAGTTTGAGGAGGTTCATAATTACAACTGGATAGAAAAATAAGTTATCTTAAGATGTCACCAGTGTACAGCGTGGACTGCAGAAAGGTGGCCTGAGGCACCAAGTTCCCACAATGTCAGGCAGAGTCTGAACGCGTTGCGAAGTGAAAAACTGACGCTCGTTAACGCGACACCGACTTTCTCGTGCCATTAACTCCAACGCAACACAAACGCTAAGGTTACCCTCCAAACAAAACGGTTGTTGCTAAATTACTATTGTTTGTGTCCAACAACTGAAATAGTTTTAAAAGTGAAATACCTATAAGACCCGCTGAGCTAACACTCCATCCCTTACACCGTTAACTAGTACAGTTTGTACATGGTGGGAAAACTAATGACCGTTAAACGTTAAAATTCAGTTACTGTGTTGGAAACACGTCTGCACGAGCCACAGCAGCCGTTTCTTTCGACTAACGTCAACGTTAGCGACTCCTACCCCCAAGTTGGTGGAAACAATAAATCACAATCAAATCCGACTGACTTACCTTAACAATGCTCGAAGTAAATTCAGTTTTCCGCTAGTTTTTTTCTTTTGGTGTTTAAATAACTCTGCCGTATTAATATTATAAACTTCTCCGTGCCCGCCAGTACTACCCCTGTCCGTCTACATCGCTACGCCATGATACCGGAGTGACGGGGCCGCAGGAAAACTTGGAACGTCATAGCTGGAAAATCCCGCCCTGCTGCTACCGGGGAGCCAGCGACTTTTACTGTGACTGAGTCCCGGCGCATTCACTGTAGCATAGGAAAGACGGTTGGTGGTTGTTTCTTGGTGGACAAAAGCACGTACTTTCTGTTGTAACTGTAAAAATACATATAAGGTTAATCAATATTAATTAATAAGCGACGATATTTATTCCTCTGTTTATCTGTGTAACAAAACGACCAAAAACAACCACAACAAACTCGATTACTGGCACAGCGCATGTTACCTACTATACAGACTAGGTTAGTAACCCAAAAAACTCTCGTGTTTTGCCGAGACACGAAAGCACCATGTTGCTTAAAGTCTGGGATCTGCGTGTTTGAAAATGCACTGCCGACATCAAGTGGTCGGTAAGGGTTAGTGGAAGTCTTAATTTTTTTATTTAGTTAGTTTTTTTGTTTGTTTTTTTTTTGCATGTAATGCAGGTCAAATGTTTACTGTTTTATTTAAATCAAAGGCACGGACACATTACCAAGAAGCACGTGATGTAGCATTCAGTGTCCATGACGCATCCCCCCCCCCCCAAAACAAAATTCACTCTTCCCCTGTTTTCTGGGCTTGGGCAGAGGTTGAAACTACAATGAAATTTCGAAAGTAATACCAGCTAAGAAAGAACTGTAAGGTGCAAAGTACGAATTTTTAATTTAAGAACACTGCATTATTTAAGTTGTTAACTTTAAAGGCAAAATCTAGTAATTAAAAATGTAGTAGAGTGAAAAATACAACATTTCCACCTGAAACTGTGTGGGGTCAAAGTAACAACTAATATAAAATGAAAGTACCCAAGTACATGAAGATTGTAGTGCAAGTGCAGTACTTGCATACTTGAACTTAGTCCCAGCACAGGTTATCTTTAAGGTGTTTATAGTTTAGGCCCAGAACTGGACAGATTCCATACGTTAAGCAAAGATATTAAGGGCAGATGTTACTGGGGCCTGTGAGATCAAAGACAATCTGAGACATTAAAAATGTCTTTACAACATGCTTACTCTAATTTTAGATCCTTTGGTCTGGTTGGTTACAGGTTAATCTGGCTTTAGGTGAAGAATGGATTGTAGAGGATTAAGTACTCTGACAAAGAGAAACAAAGAAAACATCAGCAAAACAGAGAAATGATCCAAATTGGAGTAGAGAATGTTAATACAAAACAAAATAAGGTAGATATGAATGCTTTTGATACTAAATAACCTTATATGCATTTACTGGTGTTCTCCAATGTTTATTGTGAAGCTTCACAACAGCCATTGATATTAGCTTTTGCACCAAATGGAAGCTGTCTTACTGCAATGATTCCTGGAAATTTTAGTCCAAACAATGACTTGGTTAATTTCTCTGCAAGCAGTGAATAAAATGCCCAACTTTAGGTCAACCATGGGTCCCCAAAGCGGTGTCCCTTGTCAGGGGCCTCTCCATTTTCACTGTTCTGGGGTCACATTCCAGCATCTCTCTGATCCAATCATCATTCAGCGCTCCCTCTATGAACTCCTCCAGACTGATGATAGCTACAGACATAACAACAACGTGGGGTGATTAGAGATGATGGAGGACAGACTCTGTCAAGTGTGAACAGAAGTCTGTTTTCTTATGCTTATTAACAATTGTGTCACAAAGACCACACTCTTAAATATTTTATCATTTTGTGCACATTAGACAAACTGATGCATTACTTTTGCGTTACCCCACTCTCTGACATCTGAAATGATGTTTTTAACCTGACTGGTTTGCACCACATCCTTATTTGAATGTTTTAGGAATTACTCTTAAACACTTTCCGATGATAACCACTTTAATAGCCATATTGGAATTTGGGTTCATATTTCTTTGTATTTCTTTTTTGAATTATTACATTGTCTTAACACAGTTGACTTGAATAGTTCAAGAAAAAAGGACTGATCAAATCTGATGCTGTAATAAATTATGTTTGTTGTTTACATTTATGATTATTAATTTACAAATGGGAGACTACATAAAATACTACACTTAAAACACAAAAACATAAGCACTTTACATTTTTACACTTTTAAATCCCTTCCAAAATGTGTTGGCCTGTTTTGAGTGTGTGCTCCAGTTTAGTCTATCCAAATGAAAACATTTCTTGATCTGCACCTGATTGTGGGAGAAACAGTCACAACTCAGACTCTTCAGCATAGCTGTGTTGGTAAGTGTGACACTGCTCTATACTGAAATAACAGTGCACCATGATTTCAAGTAAAAAGAGTAAAATAATTTCCTCACCATTATTGTCTTTATCCAATCTCACAAAGATCCTGTTCGTACATTCTTCAGCTTTGAGTAGGTGGGGTCTAGACAGAGCAGCGGCTACGCTCATCTTATAAACAGCCTGGAAGCAAAAGGAAATAGACAGTTGAGCTGAAAGATGATAAGGGTGTTTTCCCCTTAAGTTTAAAATGTAAAACTTGAACACACACACACACACCTGCATGATCGCCAGCATTTCCTCCCTTGTAAGTGCTCCATCTCTGTCTTTGTCATAGAGCTTGAAAGACCAGTGCAGCTTCTCCACAGCTGATCCTTCAATAAGCATGCTGATGGCCATGACATACTCTGTGAAATCAACCATCCCGTCCTAAAGAAAATAATCTTCATTACCACCTTGGAGATTTTTAAAATACATTTTTTTAATTGTTTTTAATATGGATTGAGAATGACATTTTTTATTATCCTGTTATTGCTTTAAGAAAACCATTTTCTCCATACTTATACTGTGGGGCCTAGTGTATAGTGCCATCCAGAAGACTTTGTTTACTCCGTTATTGTCCAGTGTGCGGAAAATGTTTTCTGCATATTCTGCTGACTCACAGCCAACTGTTCCATTGCAGTAATGCCACTGAAACTCATGAAGGGTGATCAGCCCACTTGGACATTCATAAATACATTTTCTATTGAAAAAAAAAGTTT